>NC_079220.1:46414952-46622452 GCF_029633865.1 Lampris incognitus | reverse complement strand
CGAACATCCCCACTTCACAAACAAACAAAACTAAAAATAAAATTGCAATCATCCACGAAGTCAATATGCCGAAGTCACTGTTTTGCTACTTACATTCCACCACAATTGTGATAGTGGTGTTAGCGCTGCCATGCTTGTTGTTGGCTACGAAGTCATACTCTCCTGCATCTGTCCTGCTCAAGAGCACCGAGGCATTAGCCCTTCTGCCGCGATGGTACCATTCAACACTGGCACGGGGGTTCGCATCAGACTGGCAGCGAATCATGTTCAGGGTGAAATTATGCTCCTCACCGGTGAAACTGCTTGGACACTCAACCGCCGGCTTATCTGGAAGAAGGTGAGGGAATATGGACTGCAAGAACTGTGCAAACATAAACTTAGAAATATCTAGAACATTTTACGAATCCCCGACTGTGAAGATGACAAATCCATCAGCATTGTATGGCATTTTAAACCCAAGATGCAGCTACAACACACAAGGTTTTTACTGTATAACAATGGAATGATGGTCTACTTACATTCTACAGATTTTGTAAAAGGCTCGGATGAAACCGCACTAACGTGTCGTCCCAAGTTCAGCTGAGCCTCACATCTGAACTGAGCTCTGTTGTGTTTTCTGGTGAGGTTGAGTTTCAGAGATGAGGACTCGCTAGTTGGTGTTTCGCTCTTGTTGGCGTGGGAGAAGCCATCGGTCTTGATGGCTTCATTCCCCTGGTACCACGTTACTGTGAGATTTTGTATGGGAGCAACGTTGTCGACGTCACACTGCAGATGGAGCTGTGTCCCCTCCAACCCCTGGTAACTGTAGCTGACGTCATACACAAGGACACTTTCTGGATTCTCTGTCAAAACCAGAAAGATGGGTCAGGTGTTACTTTATTGTGTTCTGTTGGGTTTACCGGTCAAATCTGGAAAAAACAAAACTGCACTCACTGTACACGGTGATTGAGGGTGTTTTTCCACATCGAAGTTCATCTGATGTGATTATTATACACTGAGGTTGTGGATTCCAGTCTGATATGTTAGTCACAGTCCAGGTGACAAAATAATTTTCTAGCTGCAGTTCATAGCCATCTGGACTCTTCCAAAGCAGCTTGACATCGTTCTCTTTTCCGGTGCTGCAGTTGATCTCTGCAGATTGTCCAAATTCCACCACAAGCTCGGAGGGATCCACGAGGATGCTGACGTCATCGCACGTCTGTTGAGCCTCTGTTGGTACACAAAGAGATGTAGTTAGAGTTCTGACTCATCGGCCCCTGCTTGCAGAGACTATGGCGCACCCTGGTGGCCAGTATCAACTAAAACGCAACCCCGGGCGTCCGGGTAGCGTAGCGGTCTATTACGTTGCCTACCAACACAGGGCTCTCGGTTCGAATCCCCGTGTTGTCTCCGGCTTGGTCGGGCGTCTCTACAGACACAATTGGCCGTGTCTGCGGGTGGGAAGCCAGATGTGGGTACGTGTCCTGGTCACTGCAGTAGCGCCTCCTCTAGTCGATCGGGGCGCCTGTTCAGGGGGGAGGGGGAACTGGGGGGGATAGCGTGATCCTCCCACGTGGTACGTCCCCCTGGTGAAACTCCTCACTGTCAGGTGAAAAGAAGCGGCTGGCGACTCCACATATATCGGAGGAGACATGTGGTAGTCTGCAGCCCTGCCCGGATCAGCAGAGGGGGTGGAGCAGCGACCGGCACAGCTCGGAAGAGTGGGGTAATTGGCCAGGTACAATTGGGGAGAAAGGGGGGGGGGCACACGCAAACCCCTGTCCTCCAAAACTGACTTCTAGCACATGCATCTGTAACAGAGTTGAAAATGACCTCACTCAGATAAAGTGAATTCTCCCAAAATTTGTATTTTAACATGTTATTGTAATCCAATGCTTTTTGATGGTTTGTGTAAACCCCAGATGTTGTACCGCATTCACTAAGGTTAAATATGAGGCTGCGCGACTGTTTGTCTATTTACTTTCGCTTTGACACATTTTGGGACTTTGCGCTATCCCTACCTGAGAGAGCTGGACCATCTCCGCTGGAGGTAAGCAGGCTTTGGGAGCGCTCCGTGAATAATTTGATATTTTAATAAATGAACATGTTTTTCTTTGCAAACTATGGGTTGGATATAAATGTATATAAGTTGTACTAACTAATGCTCTCGAAAAGTAACGATAGAAAGTGATTTGTAAGTGTTTTAACCGAGTTAAAGTATAATTTTGGCGGCAACCACGCTGCGCTGTGCGTTATGGAGAGCATTGTTCTTATTTTGGTTTTTATGCTATTTTAGACTTGTATGCAGTCGCGTTGCAGCAGAAACCTCATGGATTGTTGTTTTATTTGTGAATACAGGTACGTGGTTTATGTATAATGTAAATGTGTAAGAACTTGGTTATGAATATTGCAAGAGTCAAGAATTTCTATGTTAAAACTATACGATCACTCAGTGCGCTATGCCAGTGCTGTCTGTCCTTTTGTTTGGTTTGTTTTGTACTTTTGTTTACACGAAGATTAATGAGTTGTGCATTTTGATTTCCATGTAAGTTTAGTATGCTATGCAACGCATGAGGTTAGCCAGGAGAAACATCGTTTGCTAGCTCATGCACGAGAGAGCTAGACCATCTCCGCTGGAGACTTGTATGCAGTCGCGTTGCAGCAGAAACCTCATGGATTGTTGTTTTATTTGTGAATGCAGGCAATAAAAGCCACTGTTAGGAACCCCTGGTCTGAATCTCTATCACGAACACCTGCACAAGTGAGGGTCGTTACACATCCCTTTGTGCCACATCTCTCCACCTACTCTCTTCCTCTTCATGAAGTTGCGCAGACCTCTTTTCCTAAATGCAGGTTTTCTTTTTTTTTATTTATTTCTGATTTTTTCCCCTTTTTTCTCCCAATTTAGTGGCCAATTGATCCCTATTTTAATTCAAACACCCACCCTCGTATTGCATGCGTTCGCCAACTGCATCTCTCCGGCCGGCAGTCTCGAAGGAAAGCGCCTCCCCACTTTCGTGACAAGGCGAATCCAAGCCGAACCACTGTTTTTCCGACACACACAGAGACGCATTCATATGACGAACACAAGCCGACTCCGCCCCCCTCCCGAAGACAGCGTTGCCAATGATTGCCGCTTCATCGAGTCCGGCCATAGTCGGATCTGACGAGACCGGGGCGCGAACCCCAGTCCCCAGTGGGCAACTGCATCGACACCAAGCCGATGCTTAGACCGCTACGCCACCGCGGACGTTCTAAATGCAGATTTTCAACTCAGAATTGTTTTACATCAAGTGCTAAATGTCCACATGCTGTTTTGTTCATTGTGGCTTCAGGGAAATGTGGAGCATGTTTCATTCCCTGTGCGCACATGTGTTTCCTGTCGTGCAAACACCTACATCATGGAAACAACAGCAAAAAATAAAAGGTGCATCTGATAAATTCTTTGAGTGATATTTTGTACAATAACATGTAGCCTCCACCCACTGTGTAGCAATACAAAGCAGAAACAAAGCCTGCCCTTGTACGCGCCAAAAACATGTAAAGGAAACCTCAAACCACGGAAACCATCAGGCAAAGCTGCTCGAAAGTAAAAGGTTTGCATCACACCAGTTGCCAGTATTCCGATAAGTTGGCTGTTTTATCAGAATGTTGCTAGGGCTACATAACAGACATTTTGATTTCTTGTATGTATCAAAATCCGTATATTGTGGAGTTAGAAAACAACGACAGGAGACGTGAGAGTAGACGTAGTCGAGGTAGTTTACTAGCTCCAACTTAGCATGTCATACATTCGACAACGACACTGAACTCTGTACCGGAAGCGGAAGTGCATTATCTGACCCCTCGCCTCTTCCCTTAAAGGTACACCGTCCTCTTAGGTGAATGTCTCTCGTTATATAGATGTGGGTCACCACACAGGCCCCCCCAGAATTCACCTACACAAAACAATGCAAAACAGCAAAAGTGCAAGTCATGAACATAAAAATAGACTCCAAAACAGAACAGTCAATGACATAGTGCAAAGTCACGGGGAAAACAGGTGACGAGTCGGGGGGCGGACCCTGCGGCCATAACGGCTGCGCTTCACAGGAGGGGAAACAGATGGGGCCGAAACCCGGGCCATAGGCGGGGCCGAAGCAGGAACAGAGGCAGGTGCCGGGGCCGACCTAGGAGGGCGCCCCCGCTGCGGGGGTAGGGCCAATTGCACTGGCTCCCCAATGTCCAGGTGAGCGGCCTTGAGACGGTCTATAGCGACCCACTCCGGCCTGCCCCCCATGTCCACCACAAAGTTCTTATCCCCCGCCTCCAGGACGCGGAAGGGCCCGTCGTATGGGGGCTGCAGCGGGGACCGATGGCTGTCGTGCTTAATGAAGACGTACCTCGCCGATGGCAGATCCTTGGGGACGTAGGACCGGGGGAGGCAGTGTTGAGACATCGGAACGGGAGCGAAGGCACCGGCAGCGCTCCGGGACGCACTGAGGTGAGAGGCGGCCGACCAGGGAGCCGTAGCATCCGGAAGAAACTCCCCCGGAACCCGCAGGGGCTGGCCATACAACAGCTCAGCGGAGGAGGTCTGGAGGTCTTCCTTCAGGGCCGAACGCAGGCCGAGCATGACCCACGGGAGCCGGTCCATCCAGTCGCAGCCAGTGAGGCTTGCCCGCAGAACGGCTTTCATGTCCCGATGGAACCGCTCACAAAGTCCGTTGCTCTGCGGGTTGTACGCCGTAGTGCGGTGGATCTTCACCCCCAGGTGCTCAGCGACCGCCGTCCAGAGCTCCGAGGTAAACTGGGAGCCCCGGTCGCTCGTGATGTCACCAGGCGTGCCGAAACGGGCCACCCAGCAGCCGATGAACGCCCGTGCTACCTCTGCTGCCATCGTGGAGGACAAGGGAATAGCCTCTGGCCACCTGGTGGCCCCGTCCACAATAGTGAGGAGGAACGTATAACCACGGGAGGGGGGCAGGGGACCCACCAGGTCAACATTGACGTGGTCAAACCGCCTCTCTGGAACCACAAACGGCGCCAAAGGGGCCTTGGTATGGCGGTGCACCTTGGCGCGTTGGCACGCCACACACGAGCCGGCCCAGGCTCTAACATCCTTACGGAGCCCAGGCCAAACAAACTTGACGCTCACCAGCTTGGTCGAGGGCTTCACTCCCGGGTGGGAAAGGCCGTGGACGGTGTCGAAAACTCGGCGCCGTCAGGAAGTAGGCACCAGGGGGCGCGGTTGACCGGTGGAGATGTCACAGAGGAGGGTGGTGTTGGCCGCGTCGAACGTCACGTCCTCCAGCCGTAGCGCCGTAGGGGTCGACCGGTAGTCTTGAACGGTCGCGTCCTTGGCTTGGTCCGCTGCCATAGCGGCGTAGTCGAGTCCCAAGTGAACGGCGTTAACAACCGCCCGTGAAAGGCAGTCGGCGACGAAGTTATCCTTGCCCGACACGTGTTGTATGTCCGTGGTAAACTCGGAAACCGCCGCGAGATGGCGCTGCTGACGCCCAGACCACGGTTCTGAGGTTTTGGCCATACAGAACGTCAGCGGTTTGTGGTCCACGAAAGCGGTGAACTGTCGGCCCTCCAATAGGAACCTAAAGTGTCTGGTTGCGAGGAAGAGACCCAGTAGTTCCCTATCAAAGGTGCTGTATTTGCGCTCGCTCTCACGGAGTTGTTTACTGAAGAACGCCAACGGCTGCCAGCCCCCCCCCCACCCACTGCTCACACAAGGCCCCCACGGCGTAGTCGGAGGCATCCGTTATAAGGGCTATGGGGGCGGCAGGCAAAGGGTGAGCTAGCAGCGCAGCGTTGGCCAGCGCGGTCTTGGCGGCCACAAAAGCCTCGTCCATCCCCGAAGACCAGTCCAGCTCGTCCTTAGACTTCTTACCCCACAGGGCCTCATACAGGGGACGCATGATGTGGGCGGCACGGGGCAGGAAACGGTTATAAAAGTTCACCATGCCCAGGAATTCCTGCAGCGACTGTACAGTGCGGGGGCGGGGGAACATGGTGACAGCCTCAACCCTGGCAGGGAGGGGAACGGCCCCCTGTGGAGTGATGTGGTGCCCGAGGAAGGTGATGGACGACTCCCCGAACTGACACTTAGCTGGGTTGATGATGAGGCCGTGTTCGCTGAGCCTGTCGAACAGCTGTCTGAGGTGCGTCATGTGTTCCTCCGCCGACGCGCTGGCCACGAGGATGTCGTTTAAGTACACAAACAAAAATGGCATGTCGCGGAGCACAGAATCCATAAGGCGCTGAAACGTCTGCGCCGCCCCTTTAACGCCAAAAGGCATACGTAAGAACTCAAAGAGCCCAAAGGGTGTGATGACAGCCGTTTTTGGGACATCCAGTGGGTGGACCGGCACTTGGTGATACCCCCGCACTAAGTCGATTTTGGAATAGATGGCAGCGTCCGCCAGGTGGGTAGAGAAATCTTGTATGTGCGGTATGGGGTACCGGTCGGGGGTCGTGGCATTGTTTAGGCGACAGTAGTCCCCGCACGGGCGCCAACCCCCGTCGGCCTTAGTAACCATGTGAAGAGGGGAAGCCCACGGGCTGTCAGAACGGCGGACAATGCCGAGGCGCTCCATAGTCGAAAACTCCTCCCTGGCTATTGCGAGCTTGGCCGAGTCGAGGCGTCGGGCCCGGGCGTAAACTGGGGGGCCCACTGTGGTGATATGATGTTCCACGCCGTGCTTGGCCACCGCCGAGGAGAAGGTGGGTGTGGTGAGCTCGGGGAAATTTGCGAGCAGGCGTTGGTATGGATCCCCGGTGGAGAGTGTGTTAGCGAGGCACAGCGCTCCAGCCCCCCCCCCCCCCAAGCGTGCAGGGGTATGACGCAAAAGAGACGGCATTAATCACGCGACAGTTTTTAACAACCACCAGCAGGTTGAAAGCACAGAGGAAATCCGCACCTAGGAGCGGGGTGGATACAGCAGCCATCACAAAGTCCCAGCCGAAACGTCGGCCGCCAAAACACACGTCCACATGTCTGATACCGTACGTCCGAATGGACGTGCCGTTGGCGGCGTCCATCTGGGGGCCGTGACTGTCGGTCATCGTGTCCACAGCTTGTGCTGGTAGTATGCTGCGTTGAGCGCCAGAGTCAACCAGCAGCCGCCGGCCCGACAAGGAGTCTCTGATGAACAACAGCTTGCAGTCACGGCCGGCGCCCATAGCCGTTAACGAGCGCCGGCCTTGGCGTTTCCCTGAACCCTGTAACTGCAGGGTTTGCGACACTGTTTTGCTTTTGCCCCAAACCTGGCATGGTAATAATAGAGCCCGTCGTCAGGTTGGCGGCGGGCTGTCACCGCAGCCGCGGTGTCCATATAGTCGTACACAGGTGGTGGTGGGGCGGTCTGGTGGGGTAGCAGGGCATGCACAAACTGTTGCCGGTTGGCCAGGAAAACCCTGTCTGCTTCAGCAGCCAGAGAACGGTAGTCCTTGGAGGCGGCGAGAGGAGAACTGGCCAGTGCTGTGCGTACAGGTGCGGGGAGCTGCCTCAGAAAAATGTGTGTGAAAAGAAAGGCCGGATCAGCCGATCCCAGCACAGACAGCATTTTTTCCATTAACTCAGACGGTTTGCCGTCGCCGAGGCCATTCGGGGACAGTAAACGGTCTGCCTTCTCCAGCTCCGACAGTTCAAATAGTTTCAGGAGGAATGTCTTTATAGCATCGTACTTGCCAGCAGCTGGCGGAGCTTCCAACAGTGTCATTGCTCGCGCCGTTGTCGATGCGTCTAACGCCGCCACTACGTGGAAGTACTGCGTTGCATCCTGCGTTATCCCTCTCAGCTGGAACTGGGCTTCCACATGTTGAAACCATGCTGCCAAAAGTCGGGTAGCGTCACAGTAGCGGCGTAAATGCTAGCGTTAGCAATAGCCATGCTGTTAGCACCGGCGTCGGGAGCGGGTACAGCGGCAGCATTATTCCCGGCGTCTTCGTTGTCAGACATACTCGTATTAGTAGTTCGATCACGTCGGGGTCACCAATGTGGAGTTAGAAAACAACGAGACAGGAGACGTGAGAGTAGACGTAGTCGAGGTAGTCTACTAGCTCCAACTTAGCATGTCATACATTCGACAACGACGCTGAACCGTGAACCGGAAGCGGAAGTGCATCATCTGACCCCTCGCCTCTTCTCTTAAAGGTACACCGTCCTCTTAGGTGAATGTCTCTCGTTATATAGATGTGGGTCACCACAATATTTCACATTTGTATATTAATATGATGTTTTTTAGCAGAAGGCAAAATGATACACCATCTCAGCGACAAGAGTAAAACTGCTGTGCGGCCCCACCTCATTTCTGATCGTATCGTTTTGATTGTTTATTCATCATCACCGGCAACATGTGGAGGTTAAACTAATGCATCTGAAAGCAAGCAGGAAGTTACCTCGCTCTCTTTCCGGACACCAACATGAATCAAATGTACTGCATAAATGTGCTCGGATTCATGCAGCGTTTAACCCAGAGAGCACTGTGGACCAGGCTTACCGCTGTCTCGAAGCATCAGTATGAGAAGGTACAGCATCGGTGGCAGCATGCTGGATCAGGGGTGCTTCAGTGTCTTTAAGATGATGCTCCTGCTTCTAGCCCACGACGAGATGAATCCGGGCTCTCTTCTGGTCCTTATGGTGACCCAGTGCCAGTTACGGTGCGTTAGAAGAACACCACCATTGCATCCGTGTGACAGTGACCAAAAAGAAAAGTAACAACCCAGTAAAGACAGGAAACTGCCAGTAAAACGGAAATATGACATCAAAACCACAGTAGACTGTGAAGGAGTCCTCCCACAACTTGTGAAGTCATAGAATCTCTCGGGGAAAACATATTCAAGTAAAGCTAATACGCAAATATAATTTTTGCATTTTATTTGATGGAGAAGTACATGGCAAAGTGGAACTAAGAAAAATGGGCTTTAAATTTGCACAAAAAAACTAACATCAATAAGGACATTGATTTAAAAAAAATGACTATAATGTTTCATTTTGATGCACACAAAGCACAAATTATAACATTAGATTTCGAGTGGGGTCATTACAACAAATCCAAGGCTTCTACACCTGCCACCGATCAGACTGTGATCCGAGACTGAAAAATCCCGAGGCCACCAAGGGGTTACTCTGAAACGTCTTCTTTTTTTGGGGGGGGGCCCTTTTTCTCCCTAATTGTACCCGTCCAACGAGCTATAACATAGGCCGTACAACACGGCCAATGTTATAAGTTTATAACCCCCTTGAAGGATGGCTATGATTGGGTGAGCGTGAATACTGTCGTTCCTTCTGTCGACCCTCCGTCTCTTCTGTGTGTGAGAGAGATAGGCCAGGAGCCAGGACCAGCCCTCAGGATGTTTTCTGCTACCTTTTTTTCACTATTATTTCTTGTTAGCCTATACCTTGCGCCATCAGAAGTTGATAACGAGCACCCCCAACTCGGCCCCGTTTGGCCACAGGGGGCCAAAAACCCAATTTTTGAGCCATGTTCCTGGCGAAATTATGTACATGCAAATATTAAGGTACTAACTACAATGGCATAAATAGTCATACAAGAATGAAATTTGGCAGAGAGTATCCTGATACATAGGGGGAAGCAGGAAAGTATGATTCTGGGGCTTGCTGCAACTCAATTTTAAGATATTACCCACACCATCCCCAAAAAGACAAAAAAAGTACTGTCCGCCTGACACATTATCATCGAAATGATTATTCTTCAGCACTTTATGGTGAATATGTATGCCTCACTTGTGTATAGACAACTTCCCTAGTTCTTAAGCTTCAATTTGAGCCCAAGATGACCTTTCTATCTCAAATATTACTCTTGCTGTGGCCGAAAGTCTTCACTATAGGCACACAGTACCTCAAATATGAAAAAAGCAGATATGTATAATTTCCATTGCCATGGTAACTGTGGGCTTTATCAGAAGCCGCCTGAATACCACAAGGCCACCACAGATTGAAGGTATGTATTAGGTTCTAGACCAGTGACTAAGCATTGTAACAATGATTAGAATATTTATTAAACTGATATTTAACAACCTTAACATGATTTAAGCTAGTCTCTTTAGTTTTAGCTAGCTAGCAAGCACAATTTTGCAATCAAGCTAGCGAGGTTGCAATATTCATGAGGTGTGTTGTAGCTACAGTTGGAATACTATCAGTCTGCACATTTGAGGTGATAAGAGAATTAATTGTAATGCAAAGCATTATATTTGAATCAATGTGAATTGGCACACTGAATAGTACTCCCTATTTCATTATTGCAATACTGATTTTAAGATGGTTGCATTGTTACAGTATATGAATCAGTCAAGATGCCAAAGAAACGACAAGATGATGAAGACTGGACACCTTGCCAGAGTTCTTCAAAGCAGAAGAAACAGCCACCGCCCCAGTCACCTCTGGGAAATTGCATTCTGCATGGTTGTAAGGGGACAGTAAATGTTAAGTTTATAGCCTTTTCTTCTAAGGCTGATCCACTTAATGCATTTACTGAAATCCACGACATGAAAAACAAACTTTTGACACAAACGTCTGACTGTGGTGGCATGCCAGATGTTTGTGACTCAATTCCTGATGAATTATCTGCTGATTGTGGGTATCATGAAAACTGTCAACGCATTTTTTTCTGTAATGCTAACCGTGCTTTAGCAAGAAATTGTCAAGCAGAAAAATACGCTACTAGACCAACACGTGAGCATGTGGATTCTTCCGTTTTGTTTGGAAATTATTGCATATTCTGCAAAAGTGGCACAGTGAAGCAAGCTTCTGGCAATAGATATAGCTTGCAGAAATTCCAATCAAATGCATACAAAAATATTGAGCAAAAAGCTATGGAACTAGGTGATGAAGATTTGTTGTGCAAAATCCAGGGAGTTGATTTATTTGCTAAGGAGGCTCAATTTCATGACTGCTGTCGCAAGCAGTACTTAGTAAAGCGAGCACCTCAGCCTGACACTACAGCTGCAGCGGATGAAATAACTACAAAGAAGGAAATGATCGGTAAAGCTTTCAATGGGGTGTATGTTCATATGAAAACAGAAGTTATTCAAAAGGGTCAGGTTGTGAAACTTGCTCATCTTACTATTTTGTATAATGAAACCTTGAGAAAATTTGGAGAAGAAGCTCCTGCTCAGATAACAAGCCATAACCTGAGACTAAAAATCGAATGCTGTCCTGATCTCAAAGATAGTATCGACTTCTCATCTTGCCCATACAAAGACACATTAGTGTTTTGTACATCCCAAGAATCTATGAAGACGACAGTGCGTTCAGCTTATGAGATGGGAATTACTGATTGGAGTAAAGAGATCATCTATGATCTTCACAAGAAAATCCTAAAAGCCTTCAAAAATTCTAGGTAGCATCACCTTAGAGCATACGATGCAGTATACTTACCTTGGTCTAATTATTACAGCATCAGGGAGTTTCAGTAGGGCAGTGAATAACCTAAAACAAAAAGCTCACAGAGCTCTATATGCAATTATAAATAAATTCTTTACCATTGATATACCAATCTCCATCTGGTGCAAACTGTTTGATAGTGTAATTCTGCCCATTGCGCTATATGGAAGTGAGGTATGGGGTCCACTCAGTCTTTCCAGCTACACTAGATGGGACATGCATCCAGCAGAGACCCTACATGCTGAATTCTGTAGAATGATTCTGAAAATACAAAGGAAAACACCAAACAACGCATGTAGGGCAGAATTAGGCCGGTTAGATCTCTAAATTTCTGGATGCACTTAAATACAAGCCCAACAAATACATTGCACTTTAAAGCTCTGAAAACCCAAGAACTGAACCCCGAAAAGAGTCCCCTGTAGCAGCTGGCTCTGAGACTCACTAACCCTGTAACAAATACTAAGACCAACCAACCTCAGGCCAGCACTGCATCCCAAACAAAGATTGCGATAAATCAGGCTATAAAACAAAGCAAGAAAAATTATTTGAAACATTGGTACGCTGAAATCAAAACTCAAAACAAACTAGAAGTCTATCGGACCCTAAAAACAAACTATGATTTGGAAGAATACCTCTTAACTGTCAGAGACAGGAAGCAGCGACAGATCCTCACCAAATACAGGCTCAGTGACCACAGTCTAGCCATTGAAAAGGGGAGACACAAAAAGACGTGGTTGCCAAAAGAGCAACGAACATGTGGTCAGTGCATGACAGATGAGGTGGAGACAGAGGGGCACTTCCTCCTTAAATGTGACAAATTTGAAAAACAGCACCGGGCTTTTGTCAAGGAACTGGAACATGTGATTCCAGAGTACCAGGAAATGGACGACGCAGGTGAGCTGCAGGTGGTCTTGGAAGGGGGGCCAGCGGCGAGCATTAAAGCAAGATTTATATTTTCCTGCCACAACCTGAGAGACAGTGGGTGACGGCACCTATTGCTACTGTTGTTGTTTAATATCATAATCATTGTTGTTGTTGCTGTTATTATTATAATCATTGTTGTATTGTGTTGTTGTTGTCGTTGTTTTACATGCTTTGGCAATATGTACACAAACGTATGTCATGCCAATAAAGCACATATTGAATTGAATTGAATTGAGAGAGTGTGTGTGTGTGTGAGAGAGAGAGAGAGAGAGAGAGAGAGAGAGAGAGAGAGAGAGAGAGAGAGAGAGAGAGAGAGAGAGAGAGAGAGAGAGAGAGAGAGAGAGAGGCCCTAACCCTAACCCTAACCGTAACCCACAACGAGCAATCACTCTCCCTCTCTTCTGCATGACGACAGTATTCATGCTCAACCAATCACAGCAGAGACAGACAAATAATTAATTAGATCTTTCAAGGGGTTACAAACCTATAACACGGCCTATGTTTATACCTGTGTCCAACTACTCCACTCTTCCGAGCTATCCTGGTCGCTGCTCCACCCCCCTCTGCCGATCCGGGGAGGGCTGCAGACTACCACATGCCTCCTCCGATACATGTGGAGTCGCCCGCCACTTCTTTTCACCTGACAGCGAGGAGTCTCACCAGGGGGAAGTAACGCGTGGGAGAATCACGCTATCCCCCCCCCCCCCCAGTCCCCGATCAGGCACCCCGACTGACCAGAGGAGGCGCTAGTGCAGCGACCAGGACACATACCCACATCCGGCTTCCCTTGTGTCTGTAGGGACGCCCGGCCAAGCCGGAGGTAACACGGGGATTCGAACTGGCGATCCCCGTGTTGGTAGGCAACACAATAGACCGCTACACTACCTGGACGCCCTGAAACATATTCTTGAACTGTCTCCTTAACACCACATACACACGGTAACAGATTAAAGTCATATTAGTTTATCAACACTTTTCCTTCTGGCATGTCCACCGAGTTGCCGTCTCATCGTGTAGTCCAAATCTGCTATTCCGGTCTGATCATCATAGAGACTCTCTTCAGAGAGTAAGAGCCTCCATGAAACTCCGCCCAGTAGACCCCATCCTGGTAGCGACTGCGGTAATGGCCTCCTCGGTACCACACGCCATTTAGGTTGGAGTGGGCGCACATGTGGTACCACCAGCCTCCCTTCTGGTAATGAGCGCAGTTACCTGATGAGAGAACGAGAAGGAAAAGGGAATTATTTGCCGTGCAGGCCACAACAACAACGGCTTGCTCGCACAAAGGAGCAGAAAGTCAGCCCGACCTGAGTAGCCATCCTTATCTCGATCCAAGGTGGTGAAGGCCTTGTTGTTGTGCCAGGAAAGGGAGTCCCCAGCATTACCGTGGTATTCCCCCAGCCGTAGACGGTACCAGTCGCTCTCTGGTTCTAGCTGGAAGCTGTCGTACTCAGCAAACACCTGCCGGCCATGCCAGTCCTCCAGAGCCACGCGCAGCTTGTAGGGGGCCTGTTTGGTCAGCCAGTAGAGATGCTCCAGGCCAAGCCAGTATTCTCCGTCCAGGTTCCCGAAGCCTTGCTACAGCAGGGGAGCACCACAATAAGTTTAGCTGGCTGGCAATCATTTTTTTGTGTTATTTTATTCTCTGTCGTTTACTTATTTTTATTTAACTGCAGTCATCCACTTTTATAACGTTGAAAAAAAATGATGTAATATCTGGAATTGCATCATCTGGACAGGATGACTGAACATCTAGTATCAGCTCATGTACACTCCATTACACTTTGCTTGGATACCCAATCTTATATCCAACATTTCATGTATACAGTAGACATATTGAGTATAATATTATATAATAACATAATCAATACTTATATTAGGTTATGTATATTCATATAATAATGTAGCGAATTCGTGGGGACAACCACAGGAACTGCCGCGGCCGGAACGCGAACCCATACCTCCTGCTCCGCGGCAAACATCGCTAACCGCTCGATTAAAGGGTCCAACCCATCTGCCAGTGACCAACGTGTCTACTTATCCATGCACGTTACACTAAGTTACAATATTTATATGAACTAGTTATGTATTTACATTTATATATTCATGCTGCTTATCATAATCAAATTCACTGTATGTTTACATGTACAGCTATGTCGATATGTATATTTATGCCCACATTACTCATGTGTGTTGTGTATTCTCTATATCATGTGTGTAATCCAAAACCGTGCTGCCGTGAGACAGCAGTGTGTCTGCAGGTTCTAACGGAACCACCTTGTACTGTTCCCAGGTCCTGAAGAAGTTGACGGACCCGTCTTGTCTCCTCTGGATGACAGTCCAGCCTCCCTGGGCCCGGCTCTGCTCACACCAGGCCTGGAGGAGTCGGTTGGCGCTCTGTGGGCGGAGCAGATAGATCCCGCTGGTGGTCTCGCCCGAATCCAGCACGTGCTTGCAGTCGCGCCAGGGCCCTGAAACATTAACACGCACTGAGATCTACGAAGACTGCCAGGAGATATGTTTGGGGGTTACAGCAGGACAGGGGAAGTGAAAACACCCATGCGGGAAGACGTTGACCCATTACATGCTTTGTTCGAAATGATAACTCACTTCAATTCATTCCAATTCTGCTTCACATCTGTATTGTCAGACTAGAGGAAATTTGGTTTGTAGCCAGGATTCAATATAACTACACAAGATAAACACACACACAAGCAATGCAAACACTACATAAGAACATGGCATCAAGGGTGTCCGCGTCGCGTGGCGGTCTATTCCGTTGACTACCAACACGTCGGTTCGAATCCCCGTGTTACCTCAGGCGTCCCTACAAACACAATTGGCCGTGTCTGCGGGTGGGAAACCGGATGTGGGTATGTGTCCTGGTCGCTGCACTAGCACCTCCTCTGGTCGGCCGGGGAGCCTGTTCGGGGGGGAGGGGGAACTGGGGGAAATAGCGTGATCCTCCCACGCGCTACGTCCCCCTGGTGAAACTCCTCACTACTACTACTACTACTACTACTACTTTCGGCTGCTCCCGCTTTGGGTCGCCACAGCGGATCATCCGTTTCCATCTCTTCCTGTCTTCTGCATCTTGCCCTGTCACACCAGCCATCTGCATGTCCTCTCTCCCCACATCCATAAACCTCCTCTTTGGCCTTCCTCTTTTCCTCTTCCCTGGCAGCTCCATATTCAGCATCCTTCTCCCAATATACCCAGCATCTCTCCTCCACACTTGTCCAAACCATCTCAATCTTGCCTCTCTTGCTTTGTCTCCAAACCGTTCAACTTGAGCTGTCCCTCTAATATAATCATTCCTAATCCTGTCCTTCTTCATCACTCCCAGTGAAAATCTTAGCATCTTCAACTCTGCCACCTCCAGCTCCGCCTCCTGTCTTTTCACCAGTGCCACTGTCTCCAAACCATATAACATAGCTGGTCTCACAACCATCTTGTAAACCTTCCCTTTAACTCTTGCTGGTACCCTTCTGTCGCAAATCACTCCTGACACTCTTCTCCACCCACTCCACCCTGCCTGCATTATCTTCTTCACCTCTCTCCTGCACTCCCTGTTACTTTAGACAGTTGACCTCAAGTATTTAAACTCATATGCCTTCGTCACCTCTACTCCTTGCATCCTCACCATTCCACTGTCCTCCCTCTAATTCATGCATAGGTATTCCATCTTGCTCCTACTGACTTTCATTCCTCTTCTCTCTAGTGCATACCTCCACCTCTCCAGGCTCTCCCCAACCTGCACCCTACTCTCACTACAGATCACAATGTCATCCGCAAACATCATAGTCCACGTCAACTTGTCCATCACCATTGCAAACAACAAAGGGCTCAGAGCCGATCCTTGATGTAATCCCACCTCCACCTGGAACCCATCTGTCATTCCAACTGCACACCTCACCATTGTCACACTGCCCTCGTACATATCCTGCACCACCCCTACATGCTTCTCTGCAACTCCCGACTTCCTCATACAATACCACATCTCCTCTGTCAGCACCCTGTCGTATGCTTTCTCTAAATCCACAAAGACACAATGTAACTCCTTCTGGCCTTCTCTATACTTCTCCATCAACTTCCTCAAAGCAAACGTCACATCTGTGGTGCTCTTTCCTGGCATGAAACCATACTGCTGCTCGCTAATCATCACCTCTCCTCTTAACCAAGCTTCTATTACTCTTTCCCATATCTTCATGCTGTGGCTGGTTAACTTCATACCTCTGTAGTTGCTACAGTTCTGCTCATCGCCCTTGTTCTTTAGAATCGGTACCAGTAAAATGAAAATCGGTTCCTCCTGTCCTTCTACTCTGGGGCAGTGGAGAGCATCCTAACAGGATGCATCTCTGCCTGGTTTGGCAACAGCTCCGCCCAGGATAGGAAGGCTCTGCATAGGGTAGTATGTTCGGCTGAACGCACTATTGGTAACTCACTCCCCACTCTGCAGGATTTATACATCAAGAGGTGCTGAACCAAAGCCTACAGGATTATGAAGGACCCTCACCACCCCAACAATGAACTGTTCCAGCTGCTGCAGTCAGGCAAGCGCCTCCGCAGTCATGCTGCAAATACAGAGAGACTGAGATGGAGTTTCTTTCCTCAGGCCATCAGGACTGTGAACTCTGACCTTACCGGGGCCCCCTCGCTGACCCATACTGCCCCCCTCATGCTCAAGCGCGCACACACACACACACACACACACACACACACACACACACACACACACACACACACACACACAGTAAGGTAACCGACTACACATAACTCATATTATGTACATACATACCTCATATTTCAGTACATATACTTCAGATTTCTATTTTTAAGTGCTTTACTGTACATATTGTGCTGTCTGTTTTCTTTTTACAGAGAGTTCTTAACTGTTGCTTGTAAATTGTATATTGCAATGCGTGTGTACCTGTTGTACTTTGTTGTTTGCACATTTCGGAGCTCGTACCTTTTTTCATTTCACTGCACTTGGGACTTGTACTTGTGTGTATGTGACAAATAAAACTCTCGAATCTTGAATCTTGAATCAGTATGCTTCCTCTTCACTGCTCAGGCATCCTTTCGCTTTCCAAGATTGTGTTAAACAACCTAGTTAAAAACTCCACTGCCATCTCTCCTAAACATCTCCATGCCTCCACAGGTATGTCATCAGGGCCAACTGCCTTTCCATTCTTCATCCTCTTCATAGCTGCCTTCACTTCCTCCTTGCTAATCCACCGCACTTCCTGATTCACTATCCCCACGTCATCCAATCTTCTCTCTCTCTCATTTTCTTCATTCATCAGCACCATTTATGCCTTCCAGCAACACATCCAAAACCACACAGAGGGCAATCCCATCTTGACAGAGACAGTCAAGCAGTCCTTCTATGTCAACAACTGTTTGCATAGGACACATTCTGCTGAAGAGGCCAAGCGTCTCGTCGATGAACTCTGCCAGCACCTACAGCCCAGAGGGTTTGAGGTCCTCCAGTGGGCAAGCAATGTGCTCATGGTCATTGAGCACCACCCATCTGAGGCCCGCTCTGAAAGCAGCGAACTGTGGCTCTCCAAGAGCAGTAGCGACCTTCAGGAGCCTACCTTGGGTCTACACTGGAACTGCCTCTGTGACTCCCTGGGCTATAAGCATTGCCCTGTGGAGACCTCAGCATCCACCACGATGAACCTCTACCAAGTACTTGCCTGCCAGTGCAACCCCCTTGGGTACATCGTACCATTCACCACGAGGGCTAAGGTTCTCATACAAGACCTTTAGAAGGAGGAGGTTGGTTGGGATGACCCAATCTGACCTCAAAGTCTGCTCGACAGATGGCACAAGGTCCAGAGTTCCTCTACTCACCTGAAGATCAGTGGCCTACTATGCCCTCTGCTCACCCCAGCAAACTGAAGAAGTCTGCCATAATCTGTAATCTAACCATCTCTCCCGGTCCTCAGCTCACTGCCATGGAAGACTTCTCTTCATGGAAAGAGTTTGTCCAAGCAACAGTCAGGTCCCTTCATGGGGCGGCTGACACCCAGACCAAAGATCAGCCTTGTGAAGCAGCTGACTACTTCAAGTGGTCGTCGACTCCAGTGACCTCCTTAGGAAATGTCACTGGAGACACAGTCAAGTACTGGCTGACCATTTTTGGTCCACCTTCATTCACCACTACTTACCGGGTCTGCAAGAGAGGCAGAAGTGGAGGAAGGATGGTAAGGAACTGTAAGTCGGCCAGGTGGCCCTCATCGTTGACCTGCAGCTTCCTCGCACACTCTGGCCTGTTGGGAAGGTTACGCAGATGTACCCTGGAGCTGACGGGCGCAGGTGAAGGACAGAACTTACCTGCGCCCTGTGACCTGGTTGGTGCAGCTCCCGAGTCTCCTGGATACAGAGGACCCCTGAGAGGCTTTCCTGTTTCATTCAAAAGGTCTAAGTAGACTTTTGGCTGTGTAGGAAAGCCCTTGTTAAGAAGAGGAGTTTAGTTTGGCTTCTGCTAGTATTACTGGTATTGGGCACACACTTGAGTTTACTGGTAAGGTTACTGGCCCTTTAAGAGATGCAGCGACTCTCCGGTTCTGACCAGGGGATTTCCAACCGGTTCTAACCAGCTTTTCTCAGTCTGTCTGTCTGCTAGTGAGCAACAGTTTGCCTTTTCCATTTCGAGGAAATTGTGTGTCAATGACAGATGTAAATAGATTATGTATGTCTTCATTTGTGCCTGTTTCATTCACTGCAACTTACTTTGGAAATATGTTTATATAAATCCGTTTTCTGTTGCTGCTGTTTCTCTCTGCTAGTGAGACGCTGTTAGCTATGCCATGCTGGTTAGCTTAGTCGGGCGTTAGCTATGTTCCGTCCGCCGCCGTACCTTACGTCGACGCATGTGTTGTGTTATGTTTATGTGTGTGCATGTGGATTATGATCGCTCGTGTGATATTATTGTTCATTAATATAGATGTTGTATTTTATTTCCCTGTAGACAACCACATTCAGCCACATTCCACATTCAAATAGCCTCAAACTGAAGCTCTGCCTCCATTATTCTCTAACCGAAGTCACACTGCCACAGTGTTTGCCAGCTCTATCAGCATCTGTAGAGGCCCTACACATCTGTTATGGTACAACTTGAAACTTTTCACCCGTTTGCTGGTAGGAACAGGTGAAAGTTTGTCTACAATTCTGTGCATGTCGTTGACATTTATCCATGGTAAATCTCGCAGGCATCGCGAAAAATATGCCATTGTCAATAGCACACACCAACAAACTGGTATGACCACTCCAGAAGAAACCGGAAGTCGTTGTACTACAGTTATGCACAGAGTCGATTGCATCTGTACGGACGCCCGACCAAGCTGGCGGTAACACGGGGATTCGAACCGGCGATCCTCGTGTTAGTAGGCAATGGAATAGACCGGTACTTTACCCGGACGCCCCGTAGAAGATCTTTACTGACAGCTATTGTGACATCCATCCATTATCCAAACTGCTTCTCCTGCTCTCAGGGTCGCAGGGATGCTGGAGCCTATCCCAGCAGTCTTTGGGTAGCAGGCGGGGAGACAACATAACAAGCTAAAACTCTGGTTCAACCATATTTTTTTCTCCTTTGTTCTGTGATGGGGAAGGTGCTTGCACGAAAGCATCGGCGACTCTGTTCCAGTTCAAATAGATCTCTGGGAATTGGAGTGGTTAAGCACCAATGCAATCACCACTATATCGCTACGTTAAACTAAAACTCTGATCTTCAAGATTGTAACTTAAAGGACACCACAGGATTTAACTAGTTCAATTACAGTTACAATTTAAATGACAAATAGATATTACAAATTGTTTATTGCAAACTGTAGCATTGTGGGAGGATGGAGGGGGTCTTTGGAGGGAGGGGTTCGCCCAGGTCCTACCCCTGTATGAAACCAGAGGTCCACAAGAGTGAGGTCTCTGTAATGTTGTTTGCTGAAACTTCAATAAGCTCGCTAATACATGTCTGCTCCAGCATATCAGTTTGGGGATGGAGAACTCTCTCCAAACACATGTTCTGTGTCTCGTGTCATGCTGATAAGATGTTGCATGGGGGAAAAGTAGCATAGACTCGTGCAAGGAGATTGCACACATAGAGGGAGGCCTCCCATACATCATGCTGATAGGGGATAAAAGTTGCCTCTCAAAACTCATGTTTGAACTTTCAGCTCGCACGGAGCCAATGTATGTGGAAAAACACTTGAACACAGCGAGTAACCAATTTGGAGTCACTGGTTTTGCCGGCTACTTGGCAGGGCCATGTCTAAAATACTCTCCTTTGTAATTTTACACATTCCAAACACTCCGTGTGTGTGCATGTGTGTGTGTGCATGTGTGTGTGTGTGTGTGTGTGTGTGTGTGTGTGTGTGTGTGTGTGTGTGTGTGTGTGTGTGTGTGTGTGTGTGTGTGTGTGTGTGTGTGTACTCGATTATGAGAGTTCCTTCTCTGGTCTGATAGGAGCCGCCATCAGTTTTGGACATTGTTTAGAAATTCCCAGAGAGATAGCATTGCTGCCAGAAGGCCATTGACTCCCTTGGCTTCTGCTGCTTATCTGGACAGTTAAATAACACTCATGACACTATGTGCAGTTTCTAAAATCAAATTATGGCTTTTTGGGTTTAACTAAGGAATATATTTTCATGGGATTGGCAAAACATCCCTTTGGGATTTGTTGAAATTCATATCTAGTGGGCTTAAAATCCTGCTGTAGGCTGAGGTTGTGTTGAGGGGGGGTCATAAATATAACATTGTAGCGACCTCGGGGGGGGGGGCAGCTGGGAACCACCACAGCCGGGACGCGAACGCAAACCCGGGTCTCCCACACCACGGGCGACTACGTTAACCAAAGAGTCCAACCCGTTAGCTAGGGGCTAGCGAGTCTAGTCATTCATGGTCGTTACAATCTCAATGAGGCATGTAAAAAAACAAAACCTATGACGATGAAAAAAGGAATCACATGCCATTGTTTTTACATAATGTTTTACATATGCAACGTTGTAATCCCTGCAATTACATTACTGTACATGTTTTACGGTAGGATACCTGGGGTCTTTGTGACAGGAAAGCTAATGAAAGGAAGGTCAGTCGGAGTGCTGGCTGTGACGGAGGGTTGAGCACTGACTTCCATTTGTTTTTCCTGCCGTGGAGGAGATGCACTCTGGTCCCTTTGAACATCGTTGGTCATTTCGTTGGCCTCAGAGCTGTAATTACGATGCACATTAGACTGGCCTTTTGGTGGTTCAGTAGTCACCTAGTCAAAACACACATGCGCGCGTGCACACACACACACACACACACACACACACACACACACACACACACACACACACACACACACACACACACACACACACACACACAAACAAGCACAAGTTTCTGGCTTAGTTCCTGGCTGAAATCCCCATACGAAACTGGAACGATGCAAACCATATTTATGTTCAGCACCAGTAATGAAGGGGTGGTGTTCTTGCACTGGCATTGCTTCTCCAGACGGGCAATAAACTGGTTCTGGGAGGTCATCATAGAGGTGAGGGCTCCGTACTTCTTCTCCAGCGCTCTGTAATTACTGGACACCTGCAGTGCCTGAGATGTTCCGCCAACAACAACAGACATAAGCGTTAAAAGGATAATGATTATGATAAGATGTTGGCAAGTTTTTCTGGGGTTTGCTTTGCTGTACGAAACCACCATAGGAAAAGACCCGTAGAGCTCTCTGCTCACCTGTGTGGTTGCGTTTAGGAGGAGGTTCTCGACTCTCTGTTGCTCCAAAGCCTGGTCCTTTTTGCTGATGACCTCATGCAGTAGCTGGTTATAGAGCTGGGCGATGCGACCATTCATGCTGTTACTCTCTTTGCGTAGGGCCCTCACCTCCATGGCAAGGGCACCTTCCTGCTCCAGCAGCCCCTGCAGCTTCTCCAGCTGTTCCTGCTGCCGGCTAAGCTCGGCCCGCAAGGCCGCCACCTCGGTTTGGTTGGCAGCAGCTGACGCTGTACTCACACACAGCGCCCCCTTCAGTTTTTGCTGTGGAACAATGAAAGTGTACGAGCAGCGACCCTCTTTTCCCTCTGACGAGTGAGATGAGCTTTTCTGAGGGTTGCGCCCATGGGCTTCCTCCTTATGTCCCCCAGCCTCCGGTATGCCAAGCCAGAGCATGAGGAAAAGAGTTATACTGATTGTCAGCAACCTCTCCATGTATCTGTTAAATGTCTGAAGACACCTCTGGTAATGGAGAAGATAATAACATTAGAATTTCCCTCAGCAGTAACAGCACATAACACTTGATAACCTTTAACTGAAATGTCATCATTCACCAACTTGGCTGTCACTCTGTTATGTTTACTCATATTTCAACCAATAATAGTCAAGAAAGAGACTATAATGTCCTTTGAGTTGGGAATGTTCCCTAGATGCTCCCTTGCAAGGTGAAAACAAACATATTCAGAGTGTCCCCTCCTAGCTGGAATTTATTAGCAGGTCAACACTGAAGGACAACGGTCAACACAAACCAGCCAGAATCAACACACCTCCATCCCATGGTCAACAGAATCCTTTCAGGATGAGTTCCAAATCCCATCAAAACAACCATGGTCAACACCATAAATACCATTAATACCAAAGAGTGGAAGCTCACACAAAAATCTCCCATATAATTTCCTCAGTGCAATGCAACTGGTACCAATACCATACATATCCATACATTAAACCGCATATTACCTGAATCTAGCATGCAACGTAGCATGGAAACTGAGCCAATGTTTGCAGGCAAGTCAATACCAGTTGCTGAGGGGGAAGCATGACATAGAGAGATGCTATAGTCACAATCATAGTAACAATATATATACATCCATTATCTGAACTGCGTACAACATGCATTAATTTGGCCAGTTGTGGCCCTTGTGGCCAGACTTATATTGACATTTTCCTGACTTGTGTAAGAAACACAAAATGCTAACTTTATTAACAGTGGATTCTACCATTGTAGCATGAGACCAGTCTCATAACTCACCTCAGCATAGGCTGGTAGCTGATGGGTTTTTGCACCTCTTCTTCCCCTCCTTGAGTGGAACTGATGATCTCTTGGACTAGGGTATGGAGAGATGACACTAAGAATCACATGATCAAAGATCACCGAGGGTCAGAAGAGTGACCTCCTTGTTCCAAATTAAAGGTTGGGAAAAAAACCGAGGACAAAGAGAAATCTCAAGAAGACATAAAAAGGTTCTGTGAGCGGACACGCAAGTTCTTAGAGCGACTAGACCACCCGCTGATTTGATTTCGGCCACAGGATCCTTAAAGAAGGAGACACATAATTACAAACTAGCCTAATGACACCGCCTCCCAAAGCCTATTCTGTTTCAGCCCTCAATGCAGGCATCCTGCGATGTCTCCTCCCTCCACCATTAACATGCTATCTTGAAACAGGTTTCCTCCCATACAGTTAAAGGTCAGCTTAAGTATATAAAGAATAGAATAGAATAGAATGGACAAATTAGGTAACTGTCTCATGTAAGCTGTGGTGGAAAAAGAATGGACTGTGGCTTGACTTGCATATTTACTCACCGTTATCACAGTGAAAATGACACATGTAGTGTTTTAGTCATCTCTTATTACTTTGTTCAGCTGGGATACCCATTCTGAGTGATATACAGTATATTCTCAGGCTGGGGTTCGTCAAGTCAAATTTTTGTTGATTTTGTTTTCTCAAAGATAAGCACTAGAAAACCACATGAGATCCTTGATTAACCTATTAATATTATAAAAACCCATACTAACTAGAATAGAATAGAATAGAATAGAATAGAATAGAATAGAATAGAAATTGAGGTCAATGCCCATGGACTGAGGTAAGCTTTTAAAGCTCATTAGTGTATCATCCACCCTGGCCAGATCTAGCTATTTACCTGTACCTCTAGTTTCTGACTCGTGCATGTGTTATTATCAGGAATCAGGAACATTTATTAGTCATTTCACTTGATGCACTTGCGTACATGAAATGAAACGAAATATAATTTCCCCGTCATTCTGTCATTGAAGGAGTTATCCTCTCTCATTTGGAGGCTGGTAGTCTTTGGGCGTGCTTTGTGGAGAATCGGAGTCATCGTCACCCAACCGTCACCAGGCAAGGCTTCTCTTGCTAGGAACCTTATGTACAGACGCGTGTAAAGCACGGACGTATTAGTGTGTGACACTGTGGCTGAACTGCCATGTGGAGATTCTTCACGAGTTCTTCGCAGCGCACCGCAGCGCTGAGTACGAGTAATGGTGAACAGTTGATTTCAGAGTACTCATCATTGCAACAATTATAGCAATGGTGGTATATTAAAGTGTAACGAGTAAATATTTTGAATAGCTTTGGCTCTACTTCTTGTCAAGTAATGGGGAAAACAAAGGTAAGCTAGAAAAGTCACCTGAGCTCGTCAGACATGGCTAGCTGACCATTATCATGTATATTATCGATGATTGTAATCTATACATACGTGTGATATGTCGCATGTCGTAATTTTTAGGGGTTAATGCTACAAAGACGTTTGACTTTTGATCGACAGTTGAAGTGTAAAACGCTAGCTAAAAGAAAGCTTAGCTAACTCGTGTCGCCAGCGTGTTACCTTTAGCGTCACGTTAATGGGATAGCTTAGTTTTACCTAGCAATCTTGTGAATATAACCGGCATATTATTTCATGTCGTCATGATTTCATCATGCTAATCGGAAGGTTTCGTTCTTTCAGACCAAGAACCAAAAGAAATCGCGAGTAACTGCCAACCATCTGGCAGAGGAGACCTTCGGGGCTGTCCCGCACTCCTTCGTATTTCATCGGGGTCAAATCGGGAAAAATGTCGGCCAACTGTTGCTGGACATGCGGCGAGTCATGGAGCCCTACACTGCGGAGTCCCTGAAGGTCTGCCTGTTTTCTCGCTGCACAACACTGACTAGTGCTTATTACAGCTAAA
Organism: Lampris incognitus; assembly: GCF_029633865.1. NCBI lineage: Eukaryota > Metazoa > Chordata > Actinopteri > Lampriformes > Lampridae > Lampris > Lampris incognitus. The sequence continues at coordinate 46,597,188 of NC_079220.1, read as the reverse complement.
ATCTAAGACATGCTAACTCATCAATGTCTTGTAAATGGGCCATACAGGGTCTGCAAACTCCGAGGATTTTGACACTGGCCAACATGTTTTCATAAAACGTTTGATTAAAAGGTCATTATGTTAGAACGAGTCACCAATGGAAGCTTTTTGGCATGGTGGTAGTAGGAGTGGTGAAAATTCAAGGTGCACCTGAGATCATTTTATGAAACGCTAATCTTATGCAATCGCACAATCTGTGTACAACAATCCCAAATTTTACATTTTTGCATGGTAGTCATATATGGGTTTTGTGGTTGTATACTGCATATCTTTTTTTCAGATGCGGAAAAAGAATGTGCTGAAAGACTTTGTGACGATAGCAGGACCATTGGGAGTGACACACTTTGTAATTTTCAGCAAGACACCCAGTAGTGTAAATATGGTGAGATCAGTCGTACAGAAGACCAATGGCAAACAAGTTACTATGATATCCTGTATTGGTGACAGATGAAGTATTCTATTGATGACTTCACACATGTTTGCTAATGACAAATTATTACACAAGCTAAATTTGCTTAATAGCTCTATGGTCTTAAAGGACATTTACTGACTCTTAGTTCCATGAACATTCAGTTACAAGTATTAAGTGATTTCATTTGTACTACATTTTGACTGTTCCTGTCTGCAGTTATCAATAACAATAAGAAGATCAGTAGCAAATAAAATATTATCAGAACACCTAATGTTACATGTCATCTGCTCATTAACTCAGAGTTATGTATGCCAACAATGCTTTATCAAAGTAACACATTGATATTGTTTAGTAACAATAAAATTTGCTTCTTTTTTTTAAACCTACTAATTAGGAGGGTTAAGTAGAATCTAGCTGTGGCTCCAGTGGTTGCCTTGTGGTCAGATTGTGTAAGGTCAGTTACAGTAATGTATTTCTATCCTTTCAGAGGGTTGTTAGACTTCCTAAGGGCCCCACGCTTCATTTCAAAGTGATCAAGGTATGTATAAGAATGCATGCACTCATTACTGTAGATGGATGGGCTCAAATGATGATATTTTTGTGTTTGACTGTTAAGTGATTCTTTTCAAAGTAAACGCACTGATGTGCCCAAACCATTAAAATTATTTTGTTATTCTTTTTGGGTGTTGTTTTTCTGATAAAGACTTTGCTCTCCAACAGTATGCCCTCATCAAAGATGTGATTTCTTCACTGAAGAGACACAGAATGCACAAACAGCAGTTCACGCATCACCCATTACTGGTTCTTAATAACTTTGGTTCCAATGGCATGCAGGTCAAGCTCATGGCCACCGTGTTTCAAAACATGTTCCCTTCCATCAATGTGCACAAGGTACTTGGTCACTAAAATGCCAACACTTATCATTTTGAGAAATTAATTGGTTCAGGACTTGTCAATGTGATGAAAGTATAGTCTTCTGAGAGTAGAATCTGTGAAGATTTGTTAAAAGTAAACGCTTACTGATCCAAGTCCTTGTACCCTCTGTTGTTGGATAAGATACAGTTTTTTACCCTGTCTCTTAAAAAGAGATTTAAAAATGGGGTTTTTGTTTTTTCAGGTAAACCTCAATAATATCAAGAGGTGTGTCCTGCTGAATTATAACCCAGAGTCCCAGGAGATAGAATTTCGACATTAGTGAGTATTAACATTTCCTAGTATTGACATTATAAATGTAATCTTGGTAGATGGCAAGGAACATTACAACTTTGTACCTTCACTTGTAGTTGTTAATCACCAGAGACAACAGATAAAAGCTGCTGGAAGTACTTATAACTTTAAACAATCAGACAACATTTTGGGCTCAAATGATGACAAATTATGACTTGACTGTTCAGTGATGCATGTTCAAAGTAAACGCACTGATGGGCCCTACTGCAAGTGTCCAGACCTCATGATGCTTTTCATATCAATAGTTCAGTCTCATACACATCACCATTTTTTCTCACAATGCAGTAGCCTGAAAGTTGTCCCTGTGGGCATGAGCCGTGGAGTCAAGAAGCTCATGCAGGAGAGGTTTCCCAATATGAACAAGCTGGAGGACATCAGTGAACTGCTGATGAAGTAAGAGTCTTGTAAAGGCACAGCTGTCATTAAAAGACTGGTTGTTACAGCAAGGATTAGAATGAATGGTTCACAATGTTATGATGCTTCTTTTTTTCTTTTTTTAGAACCTCAGGTTAATTTAAATCGGCTTGTTTTCTGTTCTGTCCTAATCACTTTCAGAGGAGCAAATCTGTCGGAGAGTGAAGCAGAGCAAGATGGAGAACACAATATAACTGAGCTGCCCCAGATTTACTCTGGCAGAGGTAACATGGCTTCGCAACAAAGTGCTGTGCGAATGACAGAGGTAAATATGCTCAAGCAATGTACCATGCAGGTCTGCATGTGTGTGATGGAAGATGGTTGCTGAATTTTTGTGGTTTGTCACACTCAGATTGGTCCTCGCATGACTCTTCAGTTGGTGAAAATACAGGAAGGCATAGGAGAGGGCAATGTTCTTTATCACGCTGTTGGTAAGTCTGCCAAGTTTTTTTTGTTTTTTTTACATTTCAGATGACCATGATGACAAGTCTAGTATGACCTCTGTGATTTATCTCATAAAGTAAACGCTTACTGATCACATCTGGATGCTAAAGATAGTTCATGTGGATTTTGTAGAAACGGTGCATTGATGGGTTTTGCTGTACAATTTGTTCGTAGTTTCCAAGACAGAGGAAGAAATTCAGGCGATACTGGCCAGAAAAGAGGCCCAGCTGAAAGAAAAAGAAGAGCGCCGGAAGAAGCAAGAGCAGAACATCGTCCAAAAGAAACAGAAACAGGAAGATCACAAGTATGTGTGCACTCTGTAAATTGTGCCGCTCCTGCTATAGCTGTTTGTTTTGTTTTGTCTTTTCACCAAATGCTTTTATGGTTTTCTCTTAATCAGGACCAAGAGCTTGGAGGGCATTAAGAGGAAGCGTGAAGAGGCTGAAAAAGACAATGAAATCGAGGATCCAGGAATGCAGGAAGAACAAGCTGCCTGCAATGAGTCTGAGGATGAGGTGGAATACTACAGGCAAGCTGTAGGGAAGGAGCCAGATGCAGGTAATGTTGATATGATTAAACAAAACACAAGCAAGCTGTGTAATATTGGGATTTGTGTTTTGCATCCGGTGACAAACGTTTGCAGATGTTTTTTGTTTTCTTTTTGCTTTTTCCTAGATATGTTCCCTGTTGCCAAGAAGGCGAGGGGCCCAGGAAAATCCCCAGGACCCTTCAAGAAGAGGAAAAAGTCCTTGGGTCAAGACAGAAGTGCTAAATTATCCCAGGGACACAGTCCGAGGGGACAACACAGAGAAATGGCTAGAAATCAAAAAAGAAAAGAGGGGAAGAAACGTGGGGATGGGGAGAAACCATTTGGGAAGAAAATCGGGCCAGGGGGCAAGAGACTTGGAGGAAGGAAACCAGGTGACAGGGAAAAGAATTTTGGAGGGAAGAAAAAGTTTGCAGGGAGCCGTACCTTTGGTGGAAAGAAAAACACAGAAAGAGGATTCAAATCTAAGGGTCAGACAGGCAAACCTGGCTTCAAAAAGGGTCCCGGGGCGAAACGAGGCTTCAAGCAGCGAAAGGGCAAAAGCTGAACTCTGCTGCCTTTCTGGACCATGACTTGCGTGCACTGCCAGGACAGAACACTAGATGGCAGCATGCGCCATCCCACAGCCTGTAAAGACGGCCAAGGACAGAATTATGGTCGTTTGTGGAGAAATGTTTATTGCTTAAAATCGCAAGAGGCGGAGTGCTACTTTTTTATATTATGTGAATAAACAATAAAATATTGTTTAACAGATAAATTACTTGGAGAACATGGTTTATGCCATTTAGCAGTTCTCATCCTATATGTGCATGGGTACAGGAGGTGGACAAAGTAGCTGAAATAAAAATGGACTTTCAAGTAACTAAATCACATTTAAAACACAAAAAAAGATAGCTAAACTGTAGTCATATATACTTGAATGCCAGCTGGTACTATGTGTTAGCTATCAAAAGTAGTCTGTACTCTGATATGTGAGTTTTCAAAGCAGCATTGAGACAACAGAATTCCAAAGAGGCCAAGTAGCTGATGGCTAAATTGCAGGTACATCAGTCACAACAACTGCAGAATTGGTTAATTTGTGAAGGGAAAAGGTGGTTGCAAATCAAAGCCCATGATGGGGATACAGAGACAATAGGGTGATTGCTAAACTATGCAGCATCAATTACCACACGCTTTAGGAGTTTGACAGAATTGCTATTTGGAGACCACTTATATCCAAGGCCGCTGTGCAAAGTTATACAACCTGGTGTAAGAAACAAAACATGGACCCCTGAGCAATGGCAAAAAGTAAGGTGCTCTGATGAGTCATCGTTCACCCATTTTCCTACGATGAGGTATGTATGTGTTTTTTTTAACAATAGTACGGTATCCCACACTACACTTCAGGATTTGTATGAATGCATTCCAAGAATTGATTTAGGGTGGCCCACTTTCTTACTAGATGCTTCATGTTAATATAATAAAATATGGTAAAAGGACTTTCGCATTGCAACAGCCTTCCTGATAACTAAGGAAATTGCATGTTTATCAGTCCACCATTGAGGAAAAGGAAGTATGACGCATAGTTTCTCTTCTTCAAATTCTGTCTTGAGCTTGCCCCAATAGCCTACCACACTTTTTGGTCTGATGATCAGACTCTCAATAAAGGATCTATCGGATTTCTTCATGATTTTACAATACAGCGCCTGTGGTTCGCTTGCAAAGGCTCATCTTTTTAACTACAGTGCTAAAGCAAGTTGGCACTTTGGTGTAAGTCAATCTCACTCTTTAAGACTAATACCAAATTTATTTTGTAAAGATAACACCTGGCATGGATTTTAACTCAAAAGAATGTATGAAATTAAAATGTTGGTTGTTATAACCTTTTAGGATTGTATCCTGTGGTATAAAGCTTGATACTAAATCACTATGCAGAGTTAACGCTAATATATTTCTATTCACAGGTTTTAATAGAAGTCACTTTTGGACTGTAGGCAGTGGGTAAACAGCCTGATAACGGTCAGCTGAAATCAACTAAGATGCTTAATAACACATCTAGTTGTGAAAAACTGCAAATGGTGTTGCTACCCGCAGTGTATGGTATTGAGTTCTTTGTGGCATTGGCTGGTAATTTATTTGCACTGTTGCTATTAGTGAAGAAAGAAAGAAGAAACTGGCACACTGGTGTAGTTCTGTCCTGTAACTTGGCCATCAGTGACCTCCTTTATATTCTGACCCTTCCACTGTTGATAGTCTACTACAGACTGGAGAAACACTGGATATTTAGTGATGCTGTGTGCAAAATGGAGAGGTTTCTTTTTACCTGCAACTTATACGTGAGCATCTTCTTCATCATGGGGATTAGTGTGAACCGATGTGTGGCCCTTGCATACCCCTTTTTCACCCGAAATCACCTGCGGCCTTCACACGCCAAGGCTTTCAGTGTCGCCATCTGGATCCTGGTGGCAGCCATTTGCTGCCCTGTGTTAAAGTTTGCCTCTGTTTGCCCTTTGACCCCTACGAACAAGACTCTGTGCGTATCCTATTGCGACAATGGTGTCCATGGAGTTGAAAGAGCCCACTTCAATTACAAAATTTTTCTTGCCGTGTTTGGATGTCTTGTTCCGTTCTTAGTGACTTTCACTTCATACTGTGTGGTAATCTGGGTGGTATGGAAGAATGCGAACATATCCACACTGGAGAAACATAAGGTGGCCCTAATGGTCGTCTCAGTCATTGTGCTGTATATCATTTCCTTTGTGCCTTACCACATTTTTCAGAGCTATCACTTCTACTTGAAAATAATGTATCCCAATGACTTTGTCTGTTGGGCCTACAATCTTTACCAAGTTTCCAAGGGGCTGGCAACTCTGAACATGTGCATCCATCCTCTCCTTTATATGGCTGTGTTTGACAGCATCAGAATAGCCTGCTGTGGTAAGAGTCAAGAGGACATTGACAGGAGAGACATAAATTAGTAGCCTAGTATTAAAAGTGTTGTTTCTTGATAAGATATTGTGCTGTGAGGGGAAATTGAGTGGACAATCATTTGTGGGTTGTTGTAAAAGTGTAAAATATCTATTGCTGAGACCTCAGCTGTAGTATCTGTGTTTTGTTTTGTTTTTTACTGTCATTTTTATTGTGTACATACTTTTCTATGCCATTGGCACTGACATATAATCACATCTGCAATAAAGGACAAAGCATCCCTACAGTGTACCTTATTATTGTGTTAATATTCTGTAGGAGATTATGGATTGTATTGGGGTGCTATGGATGACGGCGACAAAAAGTGGGAAAGATTTAAGATCTTAGATTTAAGAGAGACAGCAAGGTGTAACGGTGCTACTGCTGGAGCTTGCACTTGCTGAGAATGGTAGTGGCTGAACTGAATCCCTAAACGCAGCGGGTGTTTGCACCTCGTCTTAGAGCGACATTTGGGGCTCTTACGCAAAAGCTGGAGACAAATGAACGCGGACTTTGCTTGGAGGTCAAGACAGGGAAGCTGATGCCGAGACATCATCGGCGATATTGTGACGGCACATTTTGGTCTGCCGTCAACATGCCAGCTTTATAATGTAGCTCTTCTTGCTTTTGAAGTGTTATTCGTGCGCTCAAATCCGCGTTTTCCATCTTCGAACCCCGTTTTGAAGTGGATTCGACTTTACGATACCCGATGGTTTTGTTTCGTTTTAATCTTGACCGGTTTATTTTGAACGAGAGGAGTGCGCTCGCTCAGTAAAGCGCAGGTCTCCGCCAGGCGGGCGTATCTGCTCTTCCCCGCTGTTCGGCCTTGAAAACAACCCCTTTTTTTTCTCTTACCGGAAGAGGAAATAAACGCGCACACGGGCGGGAAAACGTTTTTCCTGCCATTAGAGGGCTTCTGCGCAGTGTCCAAGTCGAGTGAACGGGGAATAAAAATAAGAGTTGTTAATACGCAGCGCTCCTTTCTCCTCCTAAGGGCCACCGACTGTAAAGTGGCGCACGTTGTTTCGCCACATTTAGCTCCAAACACCGTTTGAAAAAGTGGTGTAGAATTTTTAGTCACTTTTTTTTTTACCAGACTTTTACCTTACTTTACATTCTTACTTTACTTTTACTTTACAATCGGCGCCCCCTAGCGCTCAAGCTAAAATAAATAAAACCTTATAAAATGTCTTTATGCATGCTCAATAATCGAGGTAAGAAAATCAAAAAAGGCTGAATCAGTTCATCTGGATACGTTTATTGACAGATACGTCATCACTAATTTAAGTGACCTAAACTGACTGCAGGTATTCCACCCTTATACACAAAACAGTCGCATAACGGCCGAAGTGAGTGACGAAGAAGGACAGGATTAGGAAGGATTAGGATGTGGTGAGGCAGGACATGCAGGTGGTTGGTGTGAAAGAGGAAGATGCAGAAGACAGGAAGAAATGGAAACGGATGATCCGCTGTGGCGCCCCCTAACGGGAGCAGTAGTAGCAGCAGCAGCAGTAGCAGAAGTAGTAGTAGTAGTAGTGGTGGTATTAGTGGTGGTAGTAGTGGTAGTAGTGGTAGTTGCATAACGACCGAAACCAACGACCAGCTTTTGTATTTGTGCTTGCTCAGTGATCCAGGTAAGAAAACCAAAGACGTTTGAATCAGTTCATCTGGATACAACGTTTATTGACAGATAGTTTCATTACTCATCTAAGTGACCTCTTCAGTAAAAGAAGTGAATCCGCTGACAGGGTTGGGTTCTGTGACGGAGGCGAAAAGAAATATTTTGTATTTGGTGGGAACAAAAATCGAGGGGAGCGATATATGAAAGCTCAATAAAACTGCACTGCAAAGCCACCGGTGAAATTATACCCCCCACTGAGGTCGCCGCAGACATGAATGATCAGCAGCTGGACTGTGCCGTGGGCTTGATGAGGCGTCTGCCTCACCTGGCTGAGGAGGTCACTTGAGTGGTGAAACGTATCTGTTAATAAACGCTGTATCCAGATGAACTGATTCAACCCTCTTTGACAACGGCCAGTTTCAGGCTGTGATTGCAAACATGCCCAAATCCTCTGTGAATACATGGCCACTGAAACTAGTTGATGGTCAAGTCAAGTCAATTTTATTTGTATAGCCTATATTTGCATACGAAACTGGTCGTTGGTTTCGGTTGTTATACCACTGTATTGTTTTCTAGGGATGGGGATACCTGCAGTCAGTTTAGACTGAAGAGGTCACTTAGATGAGTGATGAAACGTATCTGTTAACGAATGTTGTATACAGATGAACTGAGTCATCCTTTTTTGACCATATAAAACATTTTGTCTGTCAGTCTGTGGATTTGCAGCCTCCTAAGCGGACTCTTGCACGAAGTCTGACATAAAATGACAGAGATCAGACTACAATTTATATACTGATGATTTGTCCAAGCAGCTGAAAGCCTGTAACACTGAGTGCATGACTGGTAATACCTTGGTGAATATGTATGCAGATGACCTTGTCATTCTTAGTCCCTGCAGCACTGGTCTCCAGCAGCTCCTTGATATATGTTCTGTGTATGGTGCGGAGCATGATATCAAATACAATGCTAGTAAGAGTGTTGTCATGATCTGCAGAACCAAAGAGGTCAATCATCTAAAATTTCCTGATTTTAAATTGTCTGATAATAATATTGTGGTGTGTAATAAGGTGAAATATCTTGGGCACTATATTACTGAACAAATGTCAGACGATGATGATATTTATAGGCAATGCCACATGATGTATGCACAAGCAAACACTGTCACGCAAGTTTGGTATGTATTGAGTTTGTGTGAAGATGTCTCTGTTCAGAGCATATTGTACAACACTCTATACTGTCCCCACGTGGTCAAACTATAAAAAAGCAAGCTTACGGAGGCTTCGAGTAGCTTATAATGATGCTATGAGAATACTGCTAAAAAGACCTAGATGGTGTAGTGCAAGTGAAATGTTTGTGGCTGCAGGAGTCAGTACCTTTCAGGCTCTTCTGAGAAAGCTCATGTATAAATGTATTTGCCGGCTCAATGACTCCGATGACGTAATCATCAAGAGTTTAACTAATATAAGATTCCGTGCCGCACGCTACCAAGCCCGGCAGTGGGACCACTGGTATAGCTGCCTTCTTATAACACACTGACTTGGTCCATATATGTAATTTTATTGTGTTTACCCTGTGTATTGTCTGGGGTTTGTCTTTTACCTATTTGTCAGCCATGGGAAATCTTTTATTGCATATCTCCTGAGATGATTTCCTGCGAAAATTTTATTTTTATAGTGGCATTTTCGCCTGGTGGCGAGGTGAACAAGTCGAATTATTGTTTGGTTCATCCGGGGTTCCTCCAGTTGTTCTGTGCTCAGATCAGCAGGGAATGATTCGATTGGCTGGTGAAATCCGCTCAACTCGTTGTTGGCTTTCAAGCCTCACACCCGAATACACAATGTTTTGCTTTTGACGCTCAACTGTAGATGTGAGTCGCGCATGCGTACGGCTGACTGCTCTCCGGCAGCGACAGAACGCAGCGTTGGTCGAGCGAGCGAGAGTGAATGAAGAGAGGGAGCGGCGACACCAGAACAATTATTTTTCGAAGGTTTTGAATCACCACAAGCACGAGTAGTTCATCACAGTCATAAATGTGCACATTTCTTTTAGGCTGAAAGGTCCAGTACGCTACCGCCTGGCGGAGATTATTACGAAACATAATTTACAATTACTGTGTCGCAAGTGTAGATGGTTAGGGTGTGGTGAGGGAGGACATACAGGTGGCTGGTGTGACAGAGGAAGATGCAGAAGACAGGGAGAAATGGAAACGAATGATCCGCTGTGGCGCCCCCTAACGGCAGCAGCCGAAAGTAGTAGGTTTTTTTCTTTCCTTTTCTTTACTGAACAAAACATATAAACAAGAAAATATTACATCACAATAGGACAAAAAGTAGTCACAACAATATAAATTATTTCACAATTAAAATGTACATATCCATAAAAAAAATTTTTTGAAAAAGCTCGAGATACAGGATTTAAGTTAAATTATATTCTTCACATAGTCTTCTGGTTTTGCTGGCTTTAGGATTCATACATTTTTTTAAAGATTCTAAATAGGATGAAAGAAGTGCTTTGAATACACTAATGTTTGGACGCTGGTGTGCAAATTTGGTACAATGAATATGAAATTTAGCAAATATTAATAGAAGGTTGATAATATACTGTGGCGAACGTAGACACAACGTCAAAGGTAACTTTGCAGCCCCTTTATTGAACTCACACAGAAACAAGAACTTCTCGAAATATGACACTGTGGTGGACACGTACGTTCCTTCGGCTCTACAACACAATACATTGTGGTCATCAACTCGAACAACAAAGTTGTTCAAGGTTTCAGTTACAAGGTTACACAACACAACAGAATGACAACTGCAATTACACCACAACAAATAGTAATCACATAACACATAAAACCACATAAAACACTTACAAAACATTTAATAACCAATGACAATCTGCACGCAGTGCCTGATGGGTAAAACAGGACAATTGGCACAATTCTGACGTGGTAGCAACTTCGCTACATTACCCCCTCCAGCGTGTCGCCTGTCCTCAGCCGACAACAAAGTCCCTATAGCGAAGGGGAAGCCGTCTCCGCCGCCGCGGGGGCACGGGTCCGTGTTCCCCACTGTCTGTCCGGTTGGTAGGGCCTGTGGGTGTAGGAGGGACCGTCCCGGGTGGGCTAAACTGATCTACAGGTTCTTCAGCCAAGGGGCGGTAAGGTGCCAAGCGGTCCCGGTGCAGAACTACCACCCGCCCCCGGACACACAGTTTCACCCGGTACACAACATCCGAAAGCTGCTCCAACACCTCACAGGGCCCCACTCACTGGCTGGCGAGCTTGGGGGAGACTCCTCTCTTCCGGGTTGGGTTGAAGACCCACACCTTTGCTCCTGGGGTGAAGGAGCGGCCCTGACAACGAGTGTCATATGCCCGCTTTTGTTTTGCACCTGCCTGTTCCTGATGCTGCCGAGCAAACTCATGTGCCTCGGCCAGACGTTGTTGGAGGTCCCGCAGGTACTCGAAACCGGGTATCTTGGGAAGGTCAGTACCCGGGGGCGTGCCAAAGGCTAAGTCCACAGGGGTCCGCGGTTCTCTCCCGAACATGAGTGCGGCCGGTGTACACCCAGTACTTTCTTGTACTGCCGACCGGTACGCCCACAGGACCAGGGGTAGATGACAGTGCCAGTCTCGCTGGTGCCATGAGGTGACAATAGCGAGTTGTGTGGTGAGCGTTCGATTGAACATCTCCACCAGTCCGTCGTTCTGGGGGTGGAGGGGCGTTGTCCTGGTCTTCTTCACCCCCATGCGTTGACACACCTCAGCGAATACCTGTGCCTCGAAGTTCCGCCCCTGATCGCTGTGTATTTCTTCGGGCGCACCGAACCGACAGAACATCTCACACACCAGCCGCTCGGCTGTAGTGGCAGCGCTCTGGTCTGGGACCGCATACGCCTCAGGCCATTTGGTAAAGTAGTCCATGGTCACAAGGACGTACCGGTTTCCGTTGTCTGTGGTGGGAAATGGGCCAAGAAAGTCCACACCGACCCGTTCCATGGGGGCCCCCACCTGATATTGTTGTAGAGGGGCATGGGAGCGTCTGGTTGGTCCTTTCTTGGCAGTGCAGGCATCACAACAGTGCACAAAAAGTTCAGTGTCATGCCTGCATCCGGCCCAGTAGAACCGTTGGCGCAGTTTGTTCAGCGTCTTTGCCACCCCATAGTGACCTGCCCCCACCGAGCCGTGGGCTGCCCGTAGCACTCGTTGGCGCCAGTCCTTGGGCACCAGTAACTGCCACACACTTCTTCCCCGGCCCGGTGCTTGCCAGACCTGGTAAAACAGTCCATCACGCCGGGCCAAGGTGGCCCACTGGGAAAAGTAGGCCTTGGTCTCCACCAACATGGCAGAGACAGCTTGCCAGTGGGGGCGTGCCTTGGCGTCGACCCACTGCCCCACCCTGGCCAGGGTGGGATCACTATCCTGTGCTGTTTGCCATTCCTGCTTGTCCACTGCCATCAACCACGCCTCCTCTGGCTCAATCTGCCGCGTGGTGGACACTTGGAGGATTGCTCTGTCTCGCTCCTCTTGGCGCTCACAATGTCTACAATCCTTACAGGGACGACGGGAGAGGGCATCTGCATTGCTGTGCAGGCGCCCAGCTCGGTGCTGGGTCTCGAAGTCGTAGCTCTGCAGTTCCTCAATCCACCTAGCCACCTGGCCTTCGGGCTCCTTAAAGCTGAGCAGCCAGATCAGGGCCGCATGATCCGTCCGCAGGAGAAAGGTCTGGCCATAGAGATAGGGGCGAAAACGATTGAACGCCGCGACCACCGCCAGGACCTCGCGTCGTGTAACGCAGTAATTGCGTTCAGGGCGGCTCAAGACACGACTGTAGTAAGCCACCACTCTCTCTCCCCCAGCAACTTCCTGAGACAGGACGGCCCCCAGCCCCACATTGCTGGCGTCTGTGTCCACGATGAAGCGGCACTTAGGATCAGGAAGGGCCAGGATGGGTGCAGTGATCAAGGCAGTGCGGAGCCGGGCAAAGGCGGCTGCACAGTTGTCGTCCCAGTGGAACTCCCGTCCCTTCTCGGTGAGACGGTGTAGGGGACTGGCAATGGAGGCAAAGTTGCGGACAAAACGTCGGTCGTAGGAGACGAGCCCCGTGAAGCTACGCACCTCGCTGACGTTTCGCGGAACTGGCCATTTCTCGACCGCCTCCACCTTAGTAGGATCAGGGGCCACGCCCTCTGCCCCCACCACATGGCCCAAAAACTTGGTCTCACGTCGAAGGAGATTGCATTTCTTGGGGTGTAGGCACAGGGCCGCCCCCCGAATGGCTTGGAAGACCTGACGGAGGTTCTCTAGGGCCAGCTCGAAGTCAGCGGCATGAACCAGAAGGTCATCAAGGTAAACCACGCACCGGTCGCGGGGAATGTGAGCCAGCACCCTCTCCATTAGTCTCTCGAACGTGGCGGGGGCATTGCAGAGACCAAAGGGCATCACACGAAACTGCCAGAGTCCCTGACCGATGGTGAAGGCCATCTTGGGTCTGGCTTCTGATGCCAGCTCCACCTGCCAGTAACCGCTCCGTAGGTCAAGTGAGCTGAATCACTGTGACCCTGCGATGTGGTCCAGAGCGTCGTCAATGCGGGGCAAGGGGTAGGAGTCCTTGCGAGTTGCATTGTTCAGCCGACGAAAGTCCACACAGAACCTCCAGGTGTCATCTTTCTTTTTGACAAGGATGGCAGGGGCGGCCCAAGGGCTATTGGATGGCTCTATCAACCCGGCCGCAGCCATCTCTAGAATCATCCGCTCTGCAGCTTCACGCTTGGCAAGCGCTAACCGGTAGGGTCGCAGTCTAATGGGTGGGGTTGTTACCAGTGTCGATTGTGTGCTGCACCAGGTTGGTCTGGGTGCACTCCTCTTCACGTGCAGCGAAAATCTCAGCGAACTGTTGGAGCAGGTCTTTCAGCTGTTGACTCTGCTGAGGGTCCAGCCCTTCACTGCTCCGCTGATACAGATCCTGGATGGCGGCAACAGTGTCCGGCGAGGGTGTCTGAGGAATGGTAGCCTCAATGAGGGTCGTTGTCATTGTTGGTAGGCTGGGCAGTGTCGTCATCCCCTTGGTTGGCAGTGGAGGTGGGGGCGGCGGCGGCGGCATGGTGACAGGTGGAGTTTGCTGGATGTGGATACATCCCACCTTCCTCTCTGGACGGCGCCAGAGGGCCAGGGTCTCTGTGCCAAGGTGAATGGCATTACTCGACACATCGACCAGAGCCCCCCAGCGAGTCAGCGAATCTAGCCCGATGATGCAAGGGTCTTGTATTTCAGCCAACCAAAACTCGTGGGTGGCTGCAACTTTCCCTGCCCGCACCTGCAGTGCTCTCTTCCCCAGCATGCTGGTTAGTTCCCCAGTCACAGTTCTGATTTTACAGGTGGTGGGCCTCCACTCTGTCTCTGGCAGCACCCCTGGACGCACAATGGAGATGGTGGACCCTGTGTCCACAAGGGCCCAGCAGCGGTGTCCACCAATGGAGCAACAAAGATAGAGACCGTGTGCGTGGCCCACTCTGCCGATCTGGGAAGAGTTCTTAATGGGGGATATGGTCAGTTGGCTGGGTAGCAGTCTCCCCGCGGTGCCACCCCATTCTAGTTTTCCGACTGGGGAGTGCTACGGCATCCTGGTGCAGGGGCAGGGCAGTCACGCGCCTTGTGCCCCGCTTCTCCACAGCGGTAGCATGGATCACGAGGCGACCAAGGTCTGAAGGGTGGTTGGCGTCGTCCTGGTTGCTTTCGGCGTGGTGACGGACAAGCCTGGCAGACGACCCCTCTTTCGACGTCTCCTTCATCTGCGTGGACCTCAGCCTGACGCACTCGGGGTCTTGGTTGGTTGTGTGGGGCCATCACAGCCTCCACCCTCTCTGCCTCTTCCAATGCAGTCTTGAAGGCTGCAGGTGCCGTGATGCGGAGGTGCTCCTTCAACCTCTCTGGGGTGAGCCCCTGGATGAAGGCACTCAGGGCTAACTCGTCACGAGCTGCTGGATCAAAGGTGGGGTAGCCACGATGTGCAAAGAAGTGCACGTCTGCTGCATAGGTTCTCAGGGTCTCGCCCTCTTGGCGGCGCCGGCGGGCCAGTCGGTCTCGCATGCTGTCAGTAGAGACCCGTTGACCAAAGCGTCGGTCTAGAGTCTCGTAATCCTGCTGTTCTGACGGCATAAGGTCGAGCAATACCTGCAGCGCATTCCCTTCGAGCGCCAGGGCAACATGAGCAGCAGTGTCTTGGGTGCTCCGCTGGTCGTGACTTGCTACCAGTTTCACTTGAGCTAGGTATGGCTCCAGGGCTGTGATGCCCGCATACTGTGGGAGCTTGAAGATGCTACATATTTTCAGCACATGCCTTATCCCAGCATTCATCTATTTTTATTTTAATCTCCTTTACCAAAGATTCATTCAATAAGAGAGAATTATTTAATTTCCAATATGAGTTGACTCTTTTAGTTTGATGACTAGTAGACATATACAGCTCCAAAAAGATAGTTTTATGATCCATCAAGGGTGTTGGTAACATTTTAACTGAAGAGACATGTTCAGATAATGGATCAGAAATCAACCAATAGTCAATACGAGACTGTAATGACCCTGACCTGTTCTTCCACGTAAATTCCCGAAAGTAGCAGTAGTAGTAGTAGTAGTAGTAGATGTGACGTCGCAAGTGTGCGGTGGAGCTTTTATTGTGAAGTTGACACGTTAACCTATTTGCCAGTTGAACCGGAACTTTAGCTGTGAAGTAACCCAAACTCATTTCGCCCGGAAGTAAGTCTGGTAGCGGCTAGGCTCACGCTACCAGCTCTTTTGCAACCCTGGAGCCTAAGCTGGTTGAAAGGATGCCGTCGATTGAATACGACGAGTGAGTATTACAAGTAACATTTACGGTTTGTTACCCGTGTTTTGAGATACTTAACCGAATAACGTTACATGTTATTCTTTCCCCCAGTTCCAAGCCCAGTTGGGCTGATCAAGTCGAAGAAGAAGGAGATGAAGGTAAACCGTTACGCTAGCTAGCTAGCTAGCTAGTTAGCAGTGCACGGCGAGCATTCTAGGTTTCTTGCGGGATAGAGAAGGGCAGCTTGGCGGCTTCCACATCCACATGGTTGTATAGCTTTCCGCAGTAAATAAACACATTCTCTCTGTAGTTGTTTATTTCTCTTAAGATATTAAAGTCAACCAATAAGTGTAAACGGTAACCAAGTTAAATTCCAAAATGTAATAGCCATCGACATGCAGTGGCCTGATGACAATGACGTAGGCTGTCACCAACTTGTTACCTAACTGTCGAGCAAGGCTATATCACATTGACGGAAATCTGTTGCTAATTTTACCACATATCAATCTAATGGTAGTCTTTCATTTAGTATGGGAAGAATAAATGTCATTTAACACTGCGATATAAGCATGCCTTTCTTGGGTGTAACGTTAGCTGCCTAAGCGTAAAGGGTAGGTAACATCTGTCAAAGTTATTGTCCAGTCTGTGAACAAACATTTTTATAATTAGAAATTCTGCTTTGAGTTGTTACCAACCAAAGTCGTATTTATTCCAAATATATTTGATTGTATTGTACCGTCAAAAGTTTCAAGATACAAACTGTGCCCTCAGCCCAAAAGACACCCTAGGAAACATAATTTCCCCATGTCACAACTCCAGCTACTGCATCATTTTAAAGCTGTTTGAACACTTCATTACAGTTCGCTCCCTAGTATCTTAAAATAAAATTTTCTTTGATTGATTTACTAATGTTGAATATTTCTTTTGCAGGTACTCTACCATCACCCAAAGAAACTATCAAAGGAAACATCAAAACCATAACAGAGTATAAAATAGATGAAGATGGAAAGAAATTCAAGGTAATTTCATATCATGGTCAAATTTTGAATGCACTTAAATTAGTTAAAGTGATTAAAATGAACACCTTGGGTGATCTGTTCACTGCGCTATTTTGATTAATGTGAGTGGGTGGAAGATCCTTTATTCCATATATTGTCAAATTTTGAATGCACTTAGTCATAGTGATTAAAATGAATGCCTTGAGTGATACTGCTCTATTTGACCATCTCTAGATTGTACGCACGTTTAAAATTGAGACAAGGAAAGCCTCAAAAGCTGTTGCCAGGAGAAAGGTATGCTTTTAACTTGAAATTGGTCAGAGTGGCATCAAGTTTGGGATCAATGAATACAAGAGATTCTCATATTTCTACATGAAACACTTCATCTTATTTCAGAACTGGAAGAAATTTGGCAACTCTGAGTTTGATGCCCCAGGTCCTAATGTTGCTACCACTACAGTCAGTGATGATGTCTTCATGACATTTATCTCCAGCAAAGAGGTGAGGGTCCAGTGTGATTAATGACAATGTCCTTAACAACTAATGTCAAGACTGAACATGTTGATGTGCTTTTAGTTTGGTTATGGGCATTAATTAGTTAAGAATGTAATAAATCTGTTTGGTTTTTTTCCTACCTTTTTGCAGGACTTGAATGCCCAAGACCAAGATGAAGATCCCATGAACAAGTTGAAAGGACAGAAGATTGTGTCTTGTCGCATCTGCAAAGGGGACCATTGGACCACCCGATGCCCTTACAAGGACACTTTGGGGCCAATGCAGAAGGAATTGGCTGAACAGCTTGGCCTTTCCACAGGCGATAAGGAGAAACCTGCTGGCTCTGGTACTGTCACACGGTGCAATGTTTTTGTTCTTAGAATTTACATGACACACAAGAGTTAAGTACTTCTCATTGACCTTTTCACACTGTTCATCTCATTCTAATTGTTCATTCTATCAACTCGGCGCTCATTTCATTTTGTCAGCTCTGCTGTCTTATTACCTTTTTATGGTCACCTTTATGCAGGCACTAAGGCCGTTTGACCTTTTTGGTTGCTTGTTTTTTCTGTTTGTTTTTTGTTTAACCTCTTTTTGAGGGGTAAGTATGGAGTTGTAAGTTTATTTTTATGTTAGTCACTGAGGTATTCATATGCTAAGAAAATCAATTCACACCTAAAATTTGAAAGTTTGTCTTTTGGGTCCCCAGTGGAACCCGAACCTGCCCAGCCAGCACAGAGCAAGACTGGGAAGTATGTGCCTCCCAGCCTGAGGGATGGAGGCACACGGAGAGGAGAGTCCATGCAGCCGAACCGCAGAGGTGGGTGTCAACGTACCTACAGGCTCTATACTCTTCTTCTAATGCTGTGTTTGTGTCAAAAAGGAGTAGCCAGATTTACAAGCTGCCGGCTGGGGGGGAAAAAACTGCATCAGCCTGTTAAGGGAAATTACTACAAGGATTATTTTTTTCCCCACAGACCCTAATTTTGTCTGTCAAGAAATTGCAGTTTTGTCTAAAGCAATCAGCTGTGTCTAACCAGTAGCTCAGATATGAAAGTCAGCGGTCATAAGAATTCATTTGGTTTACCTTTCATTAATAAAGTTAAAAGTATTGTAAATTTTATTTTGTGTGGTCATAAAATGCCATGCCAATTAGCATCTGTGACCATCTTACGATCCTTGCTTCGGATTTGGGGGGTTTCCTAAGAATCAAACACGTCCTGGTGTGAACAACGAAATACCGTTTGGTTTTATTTATTTATTTTGACGTCACATGAATGCAGCATGTGCTGCATTCATATGACGTCAAATGGAAATGGAAACGGATGATCCGCTGTGGCGACCCCAAAAGTAATAGTAGATGAATGCAGCACATGCACTACTGTAAACGTGGTCATACTCTGTTGGAGCAGCACTGCTATTGCTCACTGGTATGGACAAGAAAAAGAACTTGTAGTGACTCACAGTATATGTATGCTGCCTCCCCTGACAGCTGATGACAATGCCACCATCCGTGTGACCAACTTGTCTGAGGACACCCGTGAGACAGACCTGCAGGAACTGTTCAGGCCCTTTGGCTCCATCTCTAGGATCTACTTGGCCAAGGACAAGAACACAGGACAGTCTAAGGTCAGTACTCATATCAAGAGTGCCAATATGTTCTCTCAATTTCCAGCTGCAGGCTGCCCTAGTTGTGTTCCTTTCTGTATCTCCTCCAGGGATTTGCTTTCATCAGTTTCCACCGTCGGGAGGATGCAGCCCGAGCTATTGCTGGAGTGTCAGGATTTGGATATGATCATCTTATTCTCAATGTTGAATGGGCCAAGTAAGTAGTTCTGTGTAGTAGATCAATTGGCAATGCATGAGAGGCTTTCTATCAGGTGCAGGTTTCCTGGTGGCGTACTCTTAAAAGCAGTAAGACCACTGGTGGTACTAACTCACGACCATCAATAGTATTCCTTGGTAATGCAAAATGAAAGCAAATATTACTGCTGTAGTGCGAACATTTGAAAACTATGTTATATAAGTTCACATGCCCAACAATGCGTTTGGGATCTCCTGATCACTAATCCTAAACTGTGTTAATGAGTCCCTTTTGTTGTCCAGCCACATGATGATGGGTGCTGGTATCAAATTGTAATGTAAGCTCAGGTTGGCTAGTCTCAAGTGAGGCAAAGATGTTTCCAAACTTTGAGGTTCATAATTAGGGATGCACTGATGCCATTTTTTTTTAATTTTATTTTTTTATTAAGACCAAGTCCAAGTGTATATTTGGGTACTTGCCGATACCGAGTACCGATATGAGTATTTAATAATACCATTACAGTTCTAACAATATCTTTGAAAACATGTTTCATCTTAATCAGATGTTCCTCTCTTTCTGACTAACAAATTAATTATACAACATGGTGTTGTTGCGGACATTTTAACATTCATCTTTGTGTTTTCCTGAACAAACATGGCATTGCCACACATTTCACTTAATTGTAACATGTAACATATTCAGTTGATATCAGTACAACATGCAACTGTTACAGAACAACTGAAATAATGTTATTAGTGCCAGGCACATACATGGCGCATCATGTAGGCGGCGGCGGAGCGGGTTTGTCTACCTGCTACACCAACTGTGTCTGTGTTGTGTAGTTTCTTGCGCATGTTTTCTGCATGCATATTGAGTTTTGCCAGGTGATAATGCAGTTGGTTATGCAAGGTTTGGAAGTGTAGGCTATATTAACTGGTACTCTGCTCCGCTCCACCCCACCCATGTGATGCGCCACTAGACCGTCTGCACTCATCCAAATTGCACTCATCCAAATTACACATGCTCGTCATTTTCTTTTCTCAATCCGTTTGGACAAATTACACACCATGGTCGTCTCGGCCGTTGCTCTGTCTGTCAGGCTCCATCTCCTCCTCTTCCCATACAAATGACCAAAAAAAAGCGCTGCTCACTTTTCACAATTACAGTAGGAATTGTCTAGTTGGGTATTTGGGTAGTAATAAGAGTACTAGTACATGAGGACGGTATCGGATACCAGTATCGGTGCCTCCCTATTCATAATGAAACATGACAACCAAGGTTTTGCCACATGGGGCAGCATTGTGGTCTTAGGTCCGACCATGATGGTGAATCCTCTAAGGACGAAAGTAATAATGACAGTTTTCAATATTACAAGGGAGCAATTTCAGTATAAAAATGGTACTTCTGACATGTCTAATGCATGGTTAATATACTCTGTATTGTAACTGATTGTTTCAACATTTCTTTCTTTTCAGACCATCAAACAATTGAGCAGAAATATCCCAAGTATTCCAGAGGTTTGCCAGATTTCATCATTGTAGTAAAAGTGAAATAAAGTTTTGAGAAACTGGTTAAATTTGTCATTATTGGATGTCACATCACGGTAAATGGTAGTGTATAGTCGTTGGGAGTGACGAAGGAGGACAGGATTAGGAACGAGTATATTAGAGGGACAGCTCAGGTTGGATGGTTTGGAAACAAAGCAAAAGAGGCAAGATTGAGATGGTTTGGATATGTTTGGAGGAGAGATGCTGGGTATATGGAGAAGGATGCTGAAGATGGAGCTGCCAGGGAAGAGGAAAAGAGGAAGGCTAAAGAGGTTTATGGATGTGGTGAGAGAGGACATGCAGGTGGGTGGCATGACAGAAGATGCAGAGGACAGGAAGAGATGGAAATAGATGATCCGCTGTGGCAACCCCTAATGGGAGCAGCCAAAAGTAGTCGTAGTAGTAGTAGATCGATTTCAGAAGTACACTAACTGGTTTGCAATGCAGATTTAAGGTTCACTTCACTGAATGTTGTTGGATTTGTTCTAGAGTTGATGTTGAGTCTAGTTAATGCAGTATGACTACAGGTCTCACACACTATTACCAATTTAATAATAATTCTTAGCTTTGATTTTAAAAAAGTGAACTGCACAACCAGGGAGTGTTTGTAGTCATTTGCAAGTTTGGGCTCCAGGTCAACATTTTCAAATTCGTAAGAATACCCTACGAAAAGAACACATTTTCGCCCATTTTGCTGCAAAATTGTCATGTGCTGAATTTCAAAGAGAACATTTAATATAGCATATATAAAACTTTGGCGTTCGGTTTTGAGTAACACCACCTTTAGGCAGAAATTCTCAAACCAGGTGAATATAACTTCATATTGCGATCAATTCTCAGCATTTTTACTTTTCAGGATGTTCTGCCCACTCTGCAAAGCCATGTGCTCTTATATGCTGATTGAGGATTTCCAGATAAAGCAGGACAATTCTTATAGGCAGGGAAGGGCTATGGAAACACTTTCAGCTGGAAGTATGTACTACATGAATCTTCAAAGTCCAGGGAAACTCTTTCAGTCAAAGCAAGATCTGGTACATCCGGACTTATACATGCAAAGCAGAACCCACATATGACTTGCACAAAGGGCTGAAACACATTGGAAAAGGGGCTACTTGGAATAAAGTCTTCTGTATGGAATAATGTCAAATGAAATCATTTCCTATGACTAAAAAGCCAATGGATTAAGTATGCAAAATGATACTCCAATAAGCCAGAAACCCTTTGTGACAAGGTTGTTGCCTGAAAAAAAAAGCAAGGCAAGAAACACGCAGGATAGTTGGATAATGGAAGTATTTGAATTAAACCTTGCCAACCATTAACATGGGGGTGGATCAATTATGATTTGTGGTTGTTGACCAGTTGCACTGGATATAATGTGGGTGGAAAGAGCAATGGCTCGAAGTGAATTCTTGCAGCTAATGTCTAAAAGCCAGCATCGACATTGAAGCTGAAAAGAGGTTGGATTATTTCAGAGTTTTCAAAATATAGTTGCAAGAACTGATTGAAGTTTTGGAATAGCCTTCAGTCCCCATACTTAATTCTTCAGCAGTCCATTGAAAAGATGATGACTGTGACGCAGTTTAAGCTCAGCGAGCACGCCTGTGGGCCATCAGTCCCGCATTAGAGCAACAATATCATCCACATTTGTCACAGCTGAATGTTGTTTTGAGTTGGTCTGTTATGTCTTGCATGGTGGGCCTTATCATAGGCTTCGTCTCTTTTGTTCAACAGCTGTTCTCAATTGCCTTACTGTGGAGTGCCATCTCTGTCTGTCCAGGGCCACTGTCTCCCAGCTGGAGTCATCTATGCCGCAGATCTTCATGTGGTGCTTGAGCACATCTTTGAAGTGTAGCCTCTGGCCTCCCTGCTTCCTTTTCCCCTGGCACAGCTCCCCATACAAAACCTCTTTTGGTAGGTAGTTGTCCGGCATTCTTCTCACGTGGCCAGCCCATCTGAGCTGGGAGGCTGTTATAGGGCTTCAATACTGACAGTACCAGCACATCTCAATACTTCCACGTCAGGCACCTTGTCTTTCCATCTGATTCGCAGCAGCTTTCGCAGATGACGAAGCTGTATGCTGGTGAGCTTCTTGATGTGCTTGCGATACAGGGTCATGCATTCAGTGGAGTATAGTAGAGACATGAGAACAGCTGTGTTGTAGACCGTGATCTTTGTTGTTAGCCTGATGTCAGGGTGGGACCAAAGTTGTTTGTGGAGGGCACCAAAGGCTTTTGTGGTCGCTTGGATTCTTCTGTCCACTTGTAAGTCAGAGGAGTTTGTATCTGTCACAGCACTGCCCAGATAGGTAAAGCACTCAGTGCTCTTCAGAGTTGCTCCCTTAACCAAAATTCGGCTGACCTTCTTCTGGGCTTTTCTGAGGGGGAGGCTGGTACAGAAGCTCTGTTTTGGAGATGTTGATCTTCATCCAAAGTGGGTAGCCACTGAAGAGAAGCGGTCCACTATTCCTAACATTTCTCCAGGATCATTGGCAACCAGAGAGGAGTCATCTGCATAGAGAAGCTCTCGAACACAGAGTTCTCAGTCTCGCAAAATTGTAGAGGTTTCCATCTGTTTGGGTCCTGATGTGCAAGCCACCTCTCAAGTTGGCTGACATTGTTTCTAGGACTGCAGTGAGATATAACATGAATAGGGTCGGTGCAAGCACACATCCCTGCTTCACTCCATGCTTGATGTTGAAAGCATCGCTGACGTCTCCTTCAATTCAGATCATCTCACATTTGAGAAGACAAGAATATTTCTGAGCTAGAAGAGTCAGGAAAATATCCTAAAGCTGGGATAGAAAGACACCAAACTGGCTACAGAAAGTCAGATAACAGATTTTTTTTGCCGAAGAGGTTATAACTAAATAATTATTGACAGGGTGCCCATTTTGCAGTTTTATTTTTCCCAGTCTATTAAATCCAACAAATCACAATTGTGCATTAAAATGTGCAGGAATGTCATGTAAATTTATACCATTCAAATTACATTTTACGTTATCACACAGCTACCAGCTTTGTAAGACTAGAATGCAAGTTTCGGTATCTGACCTGGTATTTTCAATAACTGAAAGATTTGAGAATCTGAAGACACCGTCCCATCTCAGTTCTGCTCCGCTGAAGAACAAAAGTATTGACTCTAAAAACTAAACTTGACAAGCAGATGACAGATTGTTATTTTTAAGATAAATAACGGGAAAGTCAGGAGAACAGTATATCATTAACAAATGTAGTCTGACCTCTTAAAAATATGGCACTTTTTTTAAATCACATCCTAAAATTGCAAGTTGATGAGGTAGCTGCTGTTTTAAGCCCATCACCTCTCATTCGACCCATTTTTCTAAACGCAGAAATTAAAAGACTGATAGTACATAAGAGCTTGACAGTACATTTAATAAGGGCTTTATTTGAAACATTACATATAAAAACTACATACAATTTGTCCCACATTGTGTGGGCATTTCCAAATACACGCATAAAACAACATTTAGAAACTCAAGAACAGAATTGTACTGCACAATGTCCAAGTTGGCTGCATTGAGTGACACCTCAAAGCAAGCTAATTTAAAAACATCAATAAAAACAATTTCCTGAGCCTTTAGTGTCAGGAGTTGAACTGATTCTTGCCGAGAGGAGAATGGGTGTCTAATCTGAGACGTCCATCTTCTCTTGCTTCACATTCTCTGAGAAAGGGAAGGGTTTAATTTGCTCATTAGTGAAGAAAGTTAAGGTTGCCACTCTGGTGTTGGAATAAAACTTGTAATCAATTCTTTGCAAATATGCAGACAAATCAAACACAGTCAGTCACCTGATGTGTTCTCTTTAATCCTCTCCAAGACGCACTTCTTGATTTCAAGCCCTATGGCTCTGGAAAGTGGTGGAGGCACAGCATTTCCAACCTATGATGACAGGGGGAAAAATGCATCTCGTTTAGAGGAAGCAGAGTACGCAATTTCAAGTAGTGAAACTCACCAACCTGAAGATAGCTGCTCTGCTGTTTGAAATGTTTTACAGAAAAAAAAATCTAAATAGCTGTTAACCCACCTAGTTTTATTAGATAATTGAATTATGCCAATATAACTGTAAGATCAGAGTTGAGGAGCACTATGTACTCCTTTTTCCTACTTGTATATGCTATTTTTATGTCACTGTATGTCATCTAAATGAAGAAAGACATTAATAGAATAGGTATCTGCTGTAGCATGCAAAAAGAGCTTAAGTTACTAAATTTTTGGGGGGGGGGGGCGCGCGCATCAACTAGTTTTCTATACAGTACCCATGAGAATACCTGATAAAATACCTGTATCTGAAAATTGTACAGACACAGATGTGCATTATTTTTCACTTATGTGAAACTGTGCTGCTTAGGACAAGACAAATTTATTAAGCACTGTCATGATGTAAAATATCTAAATGCTACAATGGACACAGCATACAACTCAATGGCACTGATGATCTACCACCACTTCTTTCTTCTTCAGCTTTTTGAGATTAGCTGATGCCTAAGCATTTCACCTGCCACACTGCATTGTTGTGCATTTGATGAATAAAACTTAAAAACTGTGTGAAGAACAATGAGCTGGGTTAAACAGCAAGTTTCCTATTGATTCAGTGATGTATGGCAACCAGACCTGTCTGTGTTTGTCCAGAATGTTCCCGAAGAAGCGGTAGGTGTCGGGGAATCCCTGAGAGCGTGCACACTCCCTCACGCTGACAACTCTGTGCTGCTCGGCATGCAAAACACGACCCTGCAAACCCAAAAAGGGAGTCATCCCAATGGCATTAGCAAAGCACAGGAAGGAACAGAAACACTGCTGAAGGCAGAGTGTTCAATACAGAATCAGGTTACAAAACAATGTTAGTCGGGTATTACAGCCATCAAATCAGTGAGTTTTTAGATGTGGCATGACAGGTTGACATTACTATCTACCCTGCAGAATAGAAAACTAACTGTACTGGGGGGCCCTGAGGATCGGACTGAGAACCGATGAATAAGATTACAATGCGAAGAATTGGAGTGCATGTAAAGGTAGTAAACGGCTACAGATTTATTGAAAATGTTGTAACCAAGTCATGACAATTTTTTTTATTTGACCTTTAGTTAAACTTGAGCCAGATTTGTAAAAAATAATGACATCTCACCTGCTTGCCCATGGGCTCAGGGTTGGTGACTGTAGTGCTGAAGAAGCCATCCCATTCTAGTCGGCCGTAGAGCCCCGCCCAGTGGTTATGGCGGTTCCCGGTGTGTGGCAGACACCATGGGATTAGGGTGTTGAACTGCCTGTCAGCAGGGTCACAGGGCTTCCCTAAAACAAATAAGGATTACAACCATTACAGGTCTCACCAATGTTGTTACTCGATATTAGTTTGCTCCTACATCACCCCTGCTCCCACATGCCTAGCTCCAACCAGTTTGTTTTCCTGCCAGTGTCTTTTCTTGTGTAAACCTCATGTATGTCCACTATGTCTTTATTGTGAAATACTTTGTAAATGGTTTTAGTAAAGTGCTGTATTGCCCCAACAATTTTCATTATCCCCACCAACTTTTGGTGCGCAACAAACATATTAGATAGATAATTAAAAAAAAAAAACACTTCCAAAGATATTCTGTCTCCTCATTTAATTTCACCAAAGACACGTAAAACTTTTACAAAAGCCTGTGATTCACCAACTCCACGCTCACTTTACACTTCTCTGTTACAGCCGAAGAGAAAGGACCCTTGAAGGGAAATTTCACCAATGGTTTTGTGTATATGTGCAATCACTACTGATGAGTAATATAATCCCTTGAGGACAAAAGTCCTCATTGTGTATTATATTGAGGGAGAAATCTGTATTGTCCTGCTCACACAGTTTTTCCCACAGTGCCAACATGTACCAGAATGCATTATGTAAAAACCTCTGTAATCATCATCCATTGAAATCCTCTGCGCTGGTGTTGTGGGATGTCATTTATACCAATGGAAACATAGATTTGCATAGAGAATGAGGATGTTTTTTGAACAGTGTCTTAAGAGTATAGAAACTCACTGCCACCGCATAGATGCAAAAGCAATTAAGAACTGTAGGTGTTTTCAATGTACTATCCCTGTTTTGCAGAAACACAGAGGTAAGCCCAGAAAGTTGAATCTATCTAATCTAACTATTCCCCAATCCTCTGAATAGTACACGTGGCCATTTTAACTCTAATTAATGGTCACAGCAATTTGCATATGAAACCAATTGTTGTTTCGGTTGTGATGCAACTGTGCCGGTTTTGGTTGTTATGCAACTGTACTGTTTAGAAGGTTGGGGATACCTGCAGTCAGCTGAGACTAACAAAGTCACTTAGATGAGTGATGAAAAGTTTCTCCCACTAAACTTTGTGTCCAGATGAACTGATTCAACTTTCTGGGATTTCCTTACCTGTATTATTGAGCATGCATTGACATTTTGAATCATTTCGGCGAGGTTTGCCTTAAACTTGTGTCCGGGTAGCGTAGTGGTCTATTCCGTTGCCTACCAACAATCGCCAATTTGAATTCCCGTGTTACCTCCGACCTGGTCCACATCCCCACAGACACAACTGGCCATGTCTGCGGGTGGGAAGCCGGATGTGGGTATGTGTCCTGGTTGCCGTACTAGCACCTCCTCTGGTCGGTCGGGGCGCCTGTTTGGGGGGAGGGGGAACTGGGGGGAATAAATAGTGTGAT
This sequence comes from Lampris incognitus, assembly GCF_029633865.1. Taxonomy (NCBI): domain Eukaryota; kingdom Metazoa; phylum Chordata; class Actinopteri; order Lampriformes; family Lampridae; genus Lampris; species Lampris incognitus. The sequence goes on along the minus strand of NC_079220.1, from coordinate 46,570,181 downwards.
CCTCCCATGTGCTACGTCCCTCTGGTGAAACTCTTAACTGTCAGGTGAAAAGAAGCGGCTGGGGACCCCACATGTATCGGAGGAGACATGTGGTAGTATGCAGCCCTCCCCGGATCAGCAAGAGGGGATGGAGCAGCAACCAGGGCGGCTCGGAAAATACTGCGGACCTAAGTTTCAGCCTGCCTCAGCAACACAAAGCCGCCGCCGCCGTCCAGCATCAGCAGAGACGAGAAGAAAGCTCTCACGACTCTCAGTAAGGACAATAGGTCATTTTCCACCAGCGGAACTACCCGAACCTTTTAGGAGGCTGGCAGCTTTGCTCGTGTTTCCACTAGAGGAACTACCCCTGACCGGAACTCTTGCTGGGACTTTTACGGGAACGTTTGTAGTCCCTGCTCTGGGGAAGGTACTTCTGAGCGGCCCTGAAAACCTGCTAGGCGGGACTCGACGCTGATTGGTTGAATGTCAGAAGCAACCAGCCTACTACCAGAGCCCTAGAAAGAGAGAGTTACGTCAACTCCGTAGATGTCAATGGGCCAATTCTTCAACAGCAATGGCGGATCATGGGAGCCCCGGATAGTTCCAAACAGTGCGCATAGAATATGTGTCACGTTGGAATATATCTATATATAAATGTAAAAATCTGAAAATATTGGTTAGTAGTTACCAGAAATCGCGGCTAGGCGGTTCATTTAAATGACCCGCCAAGCTTCGTTTGGAACTATTTGGTGGCTACATGAACCACATGACCCTCTCGCGTTCTGACCCCTCATTGACGTAACTCTCTTTCTAGGGTTCTGCCTACTACTACGGTGTTCAACAAGCGCCATTTTTATAAGCCAGCAAACAACCTGTGTGGTAACAAGCACTAACACTAGAGAATTTCGATCAAGAGAAATGGAGAAATCAGCTGAAAAATGGACAGACGAGGAGGCGCAGGCTTTGTTGGCTTACTACGCCACCGACAAGGTTCCGCGGGGGTTCGAGTCCTTGAGGACAAATGAGATTTACCTCGACATTTCTCGGCACACTGTAATTACGTCGCGGTGAAAGCTGTTGCAAAATGTTGACATCAACTCATGAGCCCGGTGGTTCCTACATTGCTATGGAAACACGACACTCGAGAGGGCCGACTACAGGGTAGTTCCACTTGTAGTTCGCGCCAGCCTGGGAGTTTGTGTAGTTCTTCCTTTGGAAAATTGCCTAATAACATCATCCTTCCAGCGGACAAAGGTAGGTGCACTTTTTTATTAAACCAGATCATGAGAAAGTTATGACATTACTTAGCAACACAAATACTTATTGAGCTCCTGAAACGAGATCCAGGCAGTGGTTACAAGAAAAAGGTGACATTGTCTGAAGCTGTTAAGAACAGGACAATGCTATTGACAGAACTTTGTACCATAGATTATACCCAGGGGAAGCTACACCTAGTCTGTATGGTTTACCTACTAAGATACAAACAGGATGTTCCATTATGGCCCATTGTTAGTATGATAAACTCAGTGACCTATAATATCCCAAAGTTTCTGGCATCCAGTAATGAACACCACATTCAGAACACTATGGATTTTGTAGATAAGGTGAGGGACATCATGGAGGGGGATGAAACAATGGTCTCATATGACCTTACGCCTCTCTTCACGTGCATTAATGTTGATGAAGCATTGGAGGTAGTCCCTATGAAATTACAAAACGACCCCATCCTTAGCAATAGGACCACCCATAACACTGACCAAGTGTGTCTGCTCCTGAAACTGTGTCTTCAGTCCAAGTACTTCACATACAGGGGGCAGTACAATTGGCAGAAACAGGGGGTGCACTATGGGTTCCCCAATTCATCTATAGTGGCCAACTTTATATGGAGGCAGTGGAAAAGAGGGCTCTGATGTCTTATCCAGGGACACCACCTAGCCATTGGTTCAGATATGGGGACAATGCCCGAGTTAAAATTAAATCTCAGGATGTACCACATTTCACTGACCACATTAACTCTGTGGAGATCAAGTTCACTTGGGGAAAAAATAACAGATTAGCCTTCTTAGACCGAATCTGCAATTGGTGATGGGGGACATTTGAAAGTTGATGTTTACCGTAAGACACATAATTAAGGTTTGACTCTCATCATCCACTGGAGAAAAAACTAGGAGTCATCAGGATTGTGCTGCACCACTGAGCTGACAATGTCCCTACCAACACAGCGACCAGGGAAGAGGAGAAATCCCAAAGTCCCACATTAAACAGGCCCTGGTTAAGTGTGGTTATCCTAACTGGGCGTTTGTCAAAGCCAGGAAGATGCCTAAACAGTGCCCCAGCCGATCAGAGAGGAGAACGACAACAGCTGCCTAAGTGTAAACCAGTGGTGATTCCATATGTGGCGGAAGTTTCAGAACAGTTGAGACACGTATTTTTAAAACACGCTGTGTGGCAAAGTTCCCCTTTAAGTGCACATGGTTTTATTCCCTCTGCTATAGGGGCATTGAAAAAAACCTTGTGATCCACCAAGTCCTATTTTGTTGCCTATGTGAATCTTGCAGACTAATTAGCATTTTCCATTCTATATTTGGATAGTGTGCTGAAGTTCATTCTGTGCTCTGTATACCATGCACTCTCAATGCATAACAATTTACTCCCCGATAACGAAATATAAAAAAAATATATAACAATTCTCAACTATCTCAGCATCTAAACTACTTTCATACCTCCTGCACAGGTGCAAACACCCCTCAAAGCGCCGGTGCTGCTGCGTCCATTCTTTTTATCAGAGTGGCTGTAGCGTAGCTTCTTTGTCATGGTCCCATCTTTTAGCCTGACCTCGATGTTAGGCAGGTCTCTCCAATCAGAGCCTGGGGCCAAGGGGATGTGGCGCATCCGACCCTCAACAAGAGCACTCATGTCCTAAGATTACAGAGGGATGGGGGAAGTGGTTAGGCTTTTCTTAGTGACACTGGAGCAAAAGCGGAGGCACAACACCATCCATACTGATATTTTGCCATTATAAGCTGAACACACATTAGTATTTCGGTGCTGATGTTTGACCAATCTGTTCAATGAAAAAAAAAAAAAAAATCCCAATAACTTATCAGAGACGTGCCATTTCCTAGTTTTATCATGGCCTTATTACAACTTGGACTGTGTAACTGTATAACATAATTGCTCGTCTCTATTGTCGCTCGCCTTATTGTTTCTTTTATTGCTTGGTTTAGTCTGTTTTGTAAAGGTTTTGTGCCTTGTTGCTTCAAAGTTACGATATAAAGTTACTATATATATATAAAAATATATATATATACATGTTTTTTTTTTAATGAGTTTTCAAGCGACATTGCCTGCTGGTATATAAATTACAACGTAACCTGAGGTTAGTTAAAATTTCTAGTAAGCAGAAGGTGTTTTCAAACTTCAAAGTTCATGAAATGGGATATGATCGCAGAGGATATGTAATGCACAACGATCAAGGCCAACTACCCCATATAACAGCTAAAGAAGGCATTACAGATCAATAATTAAATGGCACCAATACTAGCACAATAATGGTAGTATGGTATCAAGTCTAGTGTCAGTGGTAACTTGAACAAAAAGACATGGTGCTTTCCCCTGTAAAGCCAAGGAGAAGCGACTAACTGTTCACAACTGCAGGCCCCTATCAACACAACATAATTTAAAAAATATGAACCGTCACTGAAATACGATCGTCATTTATGATGGGACGACACAATCGAGTGTGTGATCCAGCTTACCTTGCAGATATGATCTCGGAGAATAGGCTGGTACTGTGTTCCTCTGATCTTCCTCTGGAACCAGGACTGGGGTTCCCCGTTGTACGAGATCTCCAGTGCAGATGCACCATTACGGATCTCTGGCAGGTCAGACATGGTGTCTCTGACTGTGATGGTTCTGTAGATTCCTCCATTACCTCTGGTGGAGAAACAGAAGATGAGCTTTGTGTTTTTGGTATCGTAAACGCAAATCTGTGGTGGTATCAAATAGTGGTCTAGTTTTGAGACCCAAAACCCATAAGTTAGATAGCATTTTTGAGACTTAGGTTCCCTCAGCTCTTTCAGTCATTTCTTTTTTGGTTCAATGGCTCAAATAATGTCTTTAATTTTTCTGTGAAATAAAATTGACCAGTAAACCTTCATTTCATGAACCCCCCCCCCTCCCTGCTTTTCTCCCCAACTAGGCCTGGCGGCCTGTCCAGATGTCTCCCCACCTGCTAGTCAATGACTGCTGGGATAGGCTCCAGCATCCCCGCAACCCTGAGAGCAGGATAAGCGGTTTGGATAATGGATGGATGGATGTATCCGACCAATTACCCCACTCTTCCGAGTCGTCCCCGTTGCTGCTCCACCCCCTCTGCCAATCTGGGGAGGGCTGCAGACTACCACAGGCCTCCTCTGATACATATGGAGTCGCCAGCCACTTCTTTTCACACGACAGTGAGGAATTTCGCCAGGGGGACGTAGCATGTGGGAGGATCAAGCAATTCCCCCCAGTTCTCCCTCCCCCCTGAACAGGCGCCTCGACCGACCACAGGAGGCACTAGTGCAGTGACCAGGACACATACCCACGTCAAGCTTTCCACCTGCAGACACTGCCAATTGTGTCTGTAGGGATGCCCGACTAAGCCGGAGGTAACACGGGGATTCGAACCACCAATCCCCGTGCTGGTAGGCAACGGAATAGGCTGCCACACCACCCAGACACCCCCCTATTTCATTAATTTTAAAGCATTTATATTGTATAGAGAAGTCAGGTGCAAACAAATAGAAATACACATAAAGGCAATTCATAGAAATAATCAGTGAAAATTATCTCATGGAACTAAACTCCCAAGTGTTTAACAAAGACCCCAATCATTTCCCCCCTTACATGTATCCTTGACCAAGGCCTCCTATGGCTTGTAGGCCAATGTCTTCACTTAGAAAAAGTCAACCCTGAACCACTCCGTTTTGCTGCATGCAAGGGATCAAGTCAAGTCAATTTTATTTGTATAGCCCAATACCACAAATTATAAATTTGGCTCAAGGGGCTTCACAGCTACACATTCTGTCCTTAGACCCTCGCATCGGATAAGGAACTACTACTACTACTTTCGGCTGCTCCCGTTAGGGGTCGCCACAGCGGATCATCCGTTTCCATTTCTTCCTGTCTTCTGCGTCTTCCTCTGTCACACCAGCCACCTGCATGTCTTCCCTCACCACATCCATAAACCTCCTCTTTGGCCTTCCTCTTCTCCTCTTCCCTGGCAGCTCCATATTCAGCATCCTTCTCCCAATATACTCAGCATCTCTCCTCCACACATGTCTAAGCCATCTCAATCTTGCCTCTCTTGCTTTGTCTCCAAACCGTCCAACCTGAGCGGTCCCTCTTAATATAATCGTTCCTAATCCTGTCCTTCTTCGTTACTCCCAGTGAAAATCTTAGCATCTTCAACTCTGCCACCTCCAGCTCCGCCTCCTGTCTTTTCGTCAGTGCCACTGTCTCCAAACCATATAACATAGCTGGTCTCACAACCATCTTGTAAACTTTCCCTTTAACTCTTGCTGATACCCTTCTGTCGCAAATCACTCCTGACACACTTCTCCACCCACTCCAACCTGCCTGCACTCTCTTCTTCACCTCTCTACTGCACTCCCCGTTACTGTGGACAGTTGACCCCAAGTATTTAAACTCATATGCCTTTGTCACCTCCACTCCTTGCATCCTGACCATTCCACTGTCCTCTCTCTCATTCACGCATAAGTATTCCGTCTTGCTCCTACTGACTTTCATTCCTCTTCTCTCCAGTGCATACCTCCACCTCTCCAGGCTCTCCTCAACCTGCACCCTACTCTCGCTACAGATCACAATGTCATCCGCGAACATCATCGTCCATGGAGACTCCTGCCTGATCTTGTCCGTCAACCTGTCCATCACCATTGCAAACAAGAAAGGGCTCAGAGCCGATCCTTGATGTAATCCCACCTCCACCTTGAACCCATCTGTCATTCCAACCGCACACCTCACCATTGTCACACTTCCCTCATACGTATCCTGCACCACTCCTACATACTTCTCTGCAACTCCTGACTTCCTCATACAATACCACACCTCCTCTCTCGGCACTCTGTCATAAGCTTTCTCTAAATCTACAAAGACACAATGCAACTCTTTCTGGCCTTCTCTATACTTCTCAATCAACATTCTCAAAGCAAACATCGCATCTGTGGTGCTCTTTCGTGGCATGAAACCATAAGGAACAACTCCCTAAAAAAAAAAAAAAAACATTTCACAGAGAAAAAAATGGGAAGAAACCTCAGGGAGAGCAACAGAGGAAGGAACGCTCTACCAAGACAGACAACGTGCAATGGATGTTGTGTTTACACAATTTACACAATACAACATTGAAAGAGGATAACAGAATTACAATGGATTTATAAAATATATGAAGAACATGTTGAAAAATTAGTCACACATCTTTGTGAGAAGGATACAACATTAAAAACAGGATAACAAAATTATATGGATTTATAAGATATATAAAAGAAAATGTGATGAGGGGGATGCCAAGCAGTGTCCAGGTGACGGCCACCATCACCATGGAGACCTGGGAGGACAAACTGCACGTGCACACAAGGGAGACTCATATCACACCATCCACACACAGAAAAAAAGAAAAAAGACATCATTCAGAGAGAGAGAAAAGATATGCAACAGAAGAGAACAGTTTGCAATAGTCAATAATGCATCCATCCATCCATCATCCAAACCGCTTATCCTGCTCTCAGGGTCGCAGTAGTCAATAATGCGCTATAATCGCATCAGCAGAACAGTGCTTAGTAAATTCATCGCGACAGAAACCGACTCGCCATGTAGTACAGGTTGTGAAGCACTCAACTTAAAGGCAACTAATTGTAGGCTAAGGCAAAAAGATGAGTTTTAAGTTTGGATTTAAAGGACTCAACAGACCAATTGTTTGATGGCAGCAGGCAGGTTATTCGACAAGAACGGGGCCTAATAGGAAAAGGCCCTGCCACCGGCTGACTTCTTTTAACTTTGGGTAAACAGGAGCCCTGTATTTTGACAGCGAAGCGCTCGAGATGGAATGTACGGTTTAAGGAGATCAGACAGGTAAGATGAGGCAAGCCCGTTTAGGATTTTATAAGTCAGCAGAAGCACCTTGAAGTCTGATCTAACATTGATAGGAAGCCAATGAAGGGAGGCAAGAACTGGTGTAATATGGTCAAATTTCCTAGTTTTAGCTAGGATTCTAGCTGCTGCATTCTGAGACATCTGAAGACTTTTAGTACTAGCACGTGGCAGACCTGAAAACAGAACATTACAGTAATCAAGTCTGGATGAAACAAATGCATGTATTCGAGTCTTTGCGTAAGATGTGGACAGGAAAGACCGAATTTTAGCTACGCTAGGTAAGTGGAAAAAAGGCAGTCTTGGTGATTTCTTTAATGTGCTTATCAAAGGAAAAGCTGGGATCAAACATAACACCCAAGATTTTTGGCTGCCACACTTTGTGAAATTACAGTTGTCGATTGTTATCGTTACTTGATCAAATTGGTGTCTCTGTGCCTAGATGGTTTTATCCAAATATAAAAGCAGGCCTCTAAATTAGTCATTTGAGTATGATCATCAGCCCTTATAGGCACATACAGCTGAGCATCATCAGCATAGCAATGGAAATTTATTTCATAACTACGTATAATTTGGCCAAGAGGTAAAATATAATGAGAGAAAAGTAGAGGGCTAGGAACTGAGCCTTATGGTACACCATATTTAATGTCAGAGAATTTTGATGCAATATTACTATAGCAGACACAATGTGTTCTTCCAGATAAGTAGGGCTTATGCCAAGTGAGAGCTAAGCCAGAGACACCAAAATTACAATTTAATCTGTCTAATGGTATACATTGATCTATGGTGTCAAAGACTACACTAAGGTCCAGTAGTAGAAGCACAGAAGTGGAATCAGAGTCCATAGCTAGTAAAAGATCATTCACCACTCTGGTCAGAGCAATTTCAGTGGAGTGATAGGCCCTAAAAGCCGATTGAAAAGGTTCATATAGATGGTTTTCTTCTATATGGGTCGAAAGTTGTTGATACACAACTCTCTCTAGTACTTCAGAAAAGAATGGAAGATTAGAGACTGGTCAATAGTTATTAAGAGACCCTGATTGAGGTGTGGCTTTTAAGGAGAGGTTTAACCACAGCTGTCTTAAAACTGATGGGAACAGTGCCAGTCGTAAGTGATCAATTAACAATGTCTAGCATTGTAGGTTCCAGGAAAGGCCAGAGGTCTTTAAAAACTTTTGCTGGTAAGGGGTCAAGTAGGCAAGTAGTTGGTTTACAAGCTGACATGAGCTTAGTCAAAGTATCAAGAGAGATAGTCTCAAAAGTTGTAATAACAGGGACTATCAGTGACTCAATTGTATAGATATGAATTTGGTAAGACAGGATCTGCAGGAGTAGCTGGAGTTTAAGAACTAATTTTTTTTATGATCTCATCAAACTTTTTGCAGAAAAAGTCTAGAAACTCATGGGCTGTGAAAGGTGAGCAGCTAATAGATGGCTGCTTTTTAGTAAGTTTAGATACAGTGTCAAAGATAAATCTGGGGTTATGTTTATCAATATTGATTGAGAGATACGCTGTTTTTGCAGCAGATAAAGCACGCTTGTATTTCAATAAACACTCATGCCACGATAGGTAAAAAAAACTTCCAATTTTGATTTTTGCCATTTATGTTCCAGTCTTCTCCAGGCCCGCTTAACAGCAAGTGTCTCGTCGTTAAACCAGGGTGTAGGCCTCCTTAGTCGCCTAGCTCTGGTAGTGAGAGGTGCAACTGAATCAAGAAGACTAGAGAGAGCCACATTTAAGTCACTAGTGAAATTTTCAACAGTCACTACAGTGAAAGGAGCCAAGACTTCAGTCAGCTGCTGGCCAAATGCAGCTACAGTGGAGGGACCAATGTGGCGAGTCGCAATTACATCTGTGCTGACATTAACTGGACAGGCCAACAATGCTTCAAATTTGATGAGAAAATGATCTGTGTGATGATCAAATGATCTGACATTCTTGTGTAAGAAGTTGGGTTGTTGTGAAGCGTCTAGTGTGTTGGTGAAGTGTTCTGTGCCTGTCACGTCTCACTCAACCTTCACTGCTGGCTAGCAGAAATGCGAACAGGAGAGCAGAACATGCAAGTCTCTCCCTGCCAGTACATCGCCTCTCCAACGGCAATCCCTATGTAGTGCCTCCTCGTGGTGACACACAGTAACTGGGTACACCTTGGACCCTGGCTGAACTACAAGGGACTCGGAGGAGGTCTGCCCCCTAGACGTGCGGTACACAGGCCCACCGGTGTGTGGATATTCCCTGATACCCACGAACCAGCCCCCAGCTATGGGTTAAATAGTGCCACTGCCTACTGGATACCTGTTGTTTTTTTGTTGCCCTTTTGTATCTGTTTAAGTCGGAGAGTACTGCTGGCGTCATGTGTGACTGCCGCTTCTCCCTTACGTACCCCCGCTTCTCATCCACCCCTGTGTGTCCGTGTTATGTTTATCTGTCGTCTTGTTTCACTGCCGTTTATTGTAAAGCGACTTTGAGTGTTAGAAAAGCGCTATATAAGTTTGATTTATTATTATTATTATTATCTGACACAGCAGATGTGGTTGGCAAGACATTCAGATCAGAAACAGCTAAGGGGTGACATTCATTACCGTGTGACATTGCTGACATATTTCTTATCATCCACCACCACGCTGAGAGAGCACGCTCTGGGAGCAAACACGTGAAGAGGCTCAGGGTAACGAGGCAACTTCTCCCCGGGAGCTGCAGCTAAGATGATGGCCCTGCGACGGGTCTGGGCCACACCATACTGACCAGCCTGAGAGGAGGACATAACAGTTAGATATGATAGTGGCACAAAACTTCCCACTGATAAACCCAACAGTTAATTCTTTGATACACCATGTGGTGCAACCTGGACACATTGTCAGTAATGAACCTGGGTCATCAGGTGTTTCGGGTCTTAACATCAAACCCTTGCCAGAGCGACCCTGCCAGGGGTGACCATCTCTGACTTGTGTCAGAGATAGTGCATTATGCCACACGTCTTCCCTCTTCACCCAGAGCCAATGGGAAGCCTTTTCAGCGGCTTCCGAGATGTTCCTAACAGCTCTTCTTCTTTGCAGCCCACAAATCTCCAAGAGTCCAAGGACCCAGTGTAGAAACTGGCCTGCAAAACCCCTGCAGCCCACTTCAACCTGCTCACAGCAGACCTTCCACCCATTCCTCTAAAACTCAGCTACCAGATCTGCTTTTTCTTGCGCCTCCTCCATCTGATCTTCCCAGCGAACAGTTTGCTCTAGTAAAACCAATTGCTTGGTTGCCACAGACATCAAGACCATGGTCTGGCCTGACCATTGATGCCATTTCACAGCAAAGATAAACTTTTCATGTGGCTTTTTCTTCAGAAATTATAAAAACGTGATCTCATGAGTTATTATGGGTGTTTGCACATCGGGACAGAAATTTTGAGCTGCAAAATCTTAACAGTATTGCCTTTTACTGAATTCTACCTGCACCAACATGTTTGACCACTGGATTCCTTACCACCTTTAATCGTTTACTAGACATGACTAGGAGAAATAATGTCTCATGTCCAGTATGTATTGAGCATGAAATGGTCTCCATTTCCTCTCAGAAATTTTTTTTATATATATAAATGTATTTCTCATTTTCCCTCTTTTCTCCCAATTTAGTGGACAATCGATCCCTGTTTTAGTTTAAACAGCCACCCTCGTACTGTACTCGTTCGCCAACTGCATCTCTCCAGCCGGCAGTCTCGAAAGAGACGCCTCGCCACTTTCGTGACAAGGCGAATCCATGCCGAACCACTGCTTTTTCCGACACACAGAGACGCATTCATGTGACGAACACAAGCCGACTCCTCCCCCCTCCCGAAGGCAGCGTTGCCAATTATTGCTGCTTCATCGAGTCCGGTCATAGTCGGATCTGACGAGACCGAGGTGCGAACCCTGGTCCCCAGTGGGCAACTGCATCGACACAAAACCAATGCTTAGACCGCTACACCACCGCGGACAAAAATAAATAAATAAATAAAATTTGACTTACATTTACAAAATTAGAACATGAAAAGTTTACAATGGATTGTATGCAATTCTCATGCAGAAAATTTTTGTGATTCTGAATGGTGTTAAACAGCCCTTAAGACAGGCTGACTTTACAGCTGAATCCAGAGCCCTACCTGAAGGACACCAAAAGTACACTGATAGCCCATGCGCACAAGACAGCGTAGAGTCAGCTTCAGGACCATGGAACTTTTGAATGAGACAAAGTTCCTCACGTTCTCAAGCAAGAAGAACTTGGGTCTGTAGTAGTCACAATAACTGCAAGAAGTGACAGAAACTCAGTGTACACAAGTTTGTTTCCTTGTTGTGTTATAAATATATTGTACTTTTTCCTCCATAGTATCAGAATCTGTCAACTTAAACATTTTAGAAATTTTAATATACAGAACATCAAACAGCTTTGCAAAAAAGGATTAAGCTGGGTTGTTACACCAAGATAAGAATGACTGTTGTACTGTAGCCACGTACCTCAGGTATGAGACCACCAGGGAGTTCTTGAATTTGGAGTAAGTGCGGGAGTTGAAGCGGTTCATTCCACTAAAGCCTTGGCAAGGAGGACCTCCACACAGCATCTCCACATCCCCTTTCTGAGGCAGCTTCTGGCCCAGAGAGTTTGTCTTCTCTCCTGACATGACCAGCTTCAGCAGGATGTTGCAGTCTTCTGTGAATACTGTGGTGCCGGGGTTATTGAGCCTGAAGGCCTGCGCGGCAGGCTCCCACATCTCAATGGCCCACAGAGTCTCGGAGATACCTGAGGACAAGCATGGCATTCACTCTCAAGTGCTTTTTATACCTGCACTTCTGTATGTTTGAGGTTTTCCACTGCATCAACACAGATGTGCACATGGCAAGTAGTGCTCAAGTGTGCCCAAGGCAGTATAGCATCTACGAAATCACAGTACCAGATATTTTTCCCATGCTATACCATAAACGTTGGTATGAAGTGTTGGCCCAAAATCAAAACATGAAACATTGTTTGGGATTTTGGAGACGTGCACATCTCTGTCTTTGCAAGCCACATACACCCAGAAACCTCTTAACCGCATAGCAACACAGACATTTTATCTGTACATTTGCAGAGGTGTGTCTCAGTTCAAAGATGCTCTTTGAAAATAAGGCTCCAGGTTTCTTAGCCTCCAAAGTTCAAAACATTGAAGTTCGATCAGCTGAGACAAAACAGGACACCGTTAAGTATCGGTGCCCAACCACGTGCCAATGAGGGCTGCATGTGCATTGCTGGGTAACTGCCACCATAGAAGTAAATGTTGTGTTGTTCTTGTAAGGATGAGGTCCTTACCAGCCTGGTGGAAACCTTCGGATAGTCCACCACAGCCGGAGAACACATCCAAGGTGCGATACTTGGGTACTCTAGGCTTCTGTGATTCCTGCAAATCTGGTGTTTCCTGTGCAGCTGAAGACTTCACTTTGCTTTTACCTGTTTTAAAAAAACACCTCAAGAATTGAAATTCTCATCCAAACTATGAGATTAATAATCCACACTATGAGATCAATAAAACAGCATGCATTTTATGAGTAAAATGAAATTTTGACGAACCTTTTCCTTTGCCCTTTCCTTTTCCCTTGTGAGCAGCTGAGCGGGCATGGTTCGGTGGGTCCTCAAAGCTCTTTGTCTTAGCATTGTAAGCCTGTGTGATGAATAAGGTTTGTGTATATGAATCTGTCACAGCTGGTATATTTACATGCAGACAATACGATACATGATTTAAAGCATTACTCCAACTTTAGAAAGTCTCAAACTCCCTTATCTGATCATCTTTGTTGAAGTAGAGTCAAAACTAAGCATAATATGATTAAGAAACTGGGATGGAGTGGGGTGTGGATCAACTGTCCTAAATTACTCTCAGAACTACTCTCGGGGTCGATTGGACTCGTTAGCCTTTGTTGGGAGCCAATCTAGGAGAAGGACAACTCTGATTTCAAACCCGGGTAGATGAAACTTGTTAGCTTTGTCAGGCAGTTCATCTAGGAGAAGGAAAACTCTGATTCAAAACCTCCACTGCCTTGCTGGTATACTCGTCTATGGGAAAGGCTTCGGGAAGAAACCCTGAGGTAAAATCTGCATCCACCTCCACTGCTAGTCGTCTCGTTTAGTCTTGCCACTGGTAGTAGGTGGTCTCGGACAAGAGAGTGGGGTTGATGACACAAAACTCTTCCTCACTTAAATCTTTGTGCAAGCCATCAGTCATCCATCACAGGATGACTAGATGGTCCTAGTCGCTGCGACGGATGAATAACTCTCATCAATTCAGGACAGAAATTGGCTCTACGCCTCAAAGATGCACCAGACTGGGAGGGAACAGAGCCATATAGTTTTCGCCACCTAAAAGACTTATGCAGACATTAATTTTAGTGTTTTTTATCCTTGTGTTTTTAATCTTTGTTTTAATAAATGGGCTATTGCACACTCATTTACTCATCCATGTCTGTGCCAGAACCCCGGCTGTGGCACATACTTGCCGCAGACACCTTGATTTCTTGAAAAATATTTAAAATTTCTGGCTCATTTATCCATCCTTTTAAATTGGGTTACTTTTGATGCTTTTTTTTAACCCCCCCCCCCTTTTCTCCCAAATTGTACATTACCCCACTCTTCCGAGTTCTCCCGTTCACTGTTTCACCCCCTCTGCTGATCCGGGGAGGGCTGCAAACTAGAACATTTCTCCTCCGATACATGTGGCGTCGCCAGCCACTTCTTTTCACCTGACAGTGAGGAGTTTCGCCAAGGGGACGTAGCACGTGGGAGGATCACGCTATTTCCCCCAGCTCCCCCTCCTCCCTGAACAGGCGCGCCGACTGACTAGAGGAGGCGCTAGTGCAGCAACCAGGACACATACCCACATCCGGCTTCCCACCCGCAGACACGGCCAATTATGCCTGTAGGGACGCCCGACCAAGCTGGCGGTTAATACAGGGATTCGAACCAGTGATCCCCATGTTGGTAGGCAACAGAATAGACCGGTATGCTACCCGAACGCCCCGATGCTTTTTTTTTAACTGCAGCGAAATTTGATTGCTGCATTTATTGGAGTGTCTAATAGATTTTACTCCTGGTAATGCTGTAGTTATGCTTTTGAACACAAACCCTGACCATTCTTGCTTGCCGTTTTTCTACAAGTTTCCCCTTTCTCCTCTTTTCACATCTCTCCTCTTCATGTGACTGTTTCAAAACCTTTTTTCTGTATGTAAGGAAATAATAAACATTTTCAATATGGGATAAAAAAAAAAAAACCCCAGCTTGGCTGATAAAAAACTATTGAAGACACTACCTAAAGATATCACAAAGGTGAGTTCAGAGCGCATGTCCTCTAAAACCCCTCTCCCACCTTTCTCAGGTGTAGAACAGAGTCAAAACAGTTTCTGTAGTCCATAATTTGTGGTAAAAGCATACCAGAATCACAGCATTTTTTTTTAGATGCACCAGTAAGATCAACAGTCAAACAAAATCTATTTTGTGTTGATGTCCCAATAGACCAGAGTTAGACTGTAGTAAGTCATTCAATCTTGGTATCATTTGTGCTTTCATTAAATGTGTTTAAAGACCATCAGCATGCATCATTTTGCATTCAAAAGAACATAAAACATTGTTTTGACTGTCGAACAAAAACAAAAAAACAAAACAAAACAAAAAAACCCCCATCTAAGTGTGCTACAGACATTTATGCATGAATCCCTGTGAATAGAGGTCTTACCTCCAGGAAGTAAAAGCGATCTGGCCCACTGTTGGAGAAGTCCTGGACGGACTCATTCAGGTCCTCTCCATACTCTACTTGACAACGGCCGAGTACCTCTGACATGCTGACATTAACCTCCTCGTCACTCCAATACAGCTGGTTGATGTCTGCGTGGTAACTGGCTTTGACACCTTTGTGAGTGTTCTCAGGCCTGGGTGGTGGGCGGGGGTAATTAAAATGAATTAAAAGTTCAGCGCCTGTTCAGCAAAATCTTTGGAGCATGTTTACCAATAGTAAATGATGCTTTTGTTCCTGAAACTTTGCTTAATGCTTCTTAAGTAGAATTTCTTTAATCTCAGAACACTTTCACCAATATCATTTTAAACATTTGAGCAAAGTTTTCAGTAGCCTTAAAGCTGCATTTAGTAATATTTTCGATATTAACAGTGAACTAAATGACTCTAATGTGAAAGGATTGCTAGTGCGCTCGATCCCACTGAGAATCAACAACCCAATCTACAGATTTATCAGCTCATTTGGTTTTGCAAACAACACCTTCCTCTCTGGCTGAGTCCCTCCTCTTTCCAGACC
Organism: Lampris incognitus; assembly: GCF_029633865.1. Lineage (NCBI taxonomy): Eukaryota > Metazoa > Chordata > Actinopteri > Lampriformes > Lampridae > Lampris > Lampris incognitus. The sequence goes on along the minus strand of NC_079220.1, from coordinate 46,554,753 downwards.
AGACCCCCCCCCCCCCACACACACACACACACACACACACACACACACTAGAAAACCATGGGCAAACCACTTATGGCTCATCAGTTCAGAATGCTACTACTACATATTCAGCCCAAAATGGCTAAAAGTCAAACATAGAGAGGGAATGGTGAAGAGATTCATTTATATTGTCAACCAACACAGTAAAGACAGCAATGTTATTAACCATTTTGTTGGATGCAATACATCTTCACTAGACATGTTAGATAATCCAACTTACTTCCTTTCTGCTCAGTGAACACTAACCAACTGAAAAAAAATGGATAGCCAAAACGCACTGTTTGTTATGGTTTGGTTAATGTAGGTGGGTGAAACGGGAGATGGGAGAAGAGCGGGAAGCTTAGCTGTAGAGGTGGGTGTAATGGAAGATGGAAGACAAGAGGGACGCTTAGCTGCGAGTGTCTGTTTTGGAATCTCTGTAGACTACCATCCAACCTCTCTACTCATCAAAAAGCATGCATTGCAGCTTTAAAGATTGGTCATCATTTTAGTTGCATGCCGAAAACCCAACTTAAAGCAGGTATGCTGAAACATGCACTTACCTGTAAAACTTGTAGAGTCGAAGTTTGACCTCTGACATGTCAGGTTTTCCATTAATGCGCCTATGGCAGAAAATCTCCTTGATTCGTCCGACACGGAAGGGCTCCGGAGCATCCAGGTTTGAACCCTTGATGTAGTCTGAGGACTTTCTATAGTACTCTGGATACAACTCCTCGTCTACATCTTCCTTTCTGTGGGAGCGCTTCACAGGACTGGCTGCCTTCACACTGAGAGACAATGTCATAGAGAAAAGAGGGGAGGGTAAAGTCAATTAGTTATACACTTGTCTCTCCTGTCATTAGGAGTGTGGACAGATTATGGGTTCACTTTAAAGGAAAATTACCCAGCATATGCGTGATCCACTTACCTAAAATTGAATGCCTCAGGAGGCAGGTAGACACTGTCTCCTACCCTGAACTGCTCTCCCCTGAAGGAGGTCAGAGCATACAGAGCTTTGGAGTCATTGTCCTCATTCTCTAGGGGTTCGAATACACGAGGAATCTCCTGCTCCTCTCTCTCCTTTGTCCTGGCACAGCTGCCACAGAAACTGAAAGCACAAGATGGAACAAAGAAAATAAATAATCAAAACCTAGAATAATAATAATAATAAAAAACCCACTGAATGTAGAAATTGGTTTTGAGGAGGACAAGTAACACATATGTTTTTGATGCTCACTTGAAGTTGCAGTTCTCTGAACTTGTGAAGCTGGGAGGCGCCTCAAAGCGGGCGCACTCCGGCTCATACCAGAACTGGTAAAAGAAACTCTTCCCATCATCCTCAATCACTTTGATGTCAACATCCAATCCACCCTGAAGACAAATAGGAATAAATCCAATGAAGTCACAACACAGTTCGAACCTAGCAAGACTTTCCCCAGGTGCTCAGACTCGAGGACTCCTTTACCTCCATGAACCAATTGTCGGACGGGGCCTTGTACGTCACATTGACTTTGCCCTCCACGTAGTTGAGCAGCATATCTTCACACTCATCCACAAGGACCAACTCCAGTGGATCAGAGGACTCTCCCAGCACTGTGTCTGCGCCACGAAGAAACCAGTGAGCGTGGAACATCTTTCCATTGTTATCCTCCCACAGGGATGTGATTCTAGAGAAGAGAAATGAGCTTAGCTGGATTGCGTTCCTGTACACTTGACCAAGCTGTGAAATGGTGCCTTTCTGTAAGGAGTTAAAACCCCAGCATACTTCAAATCGGTTCAAATGACATTTTGTATGAATGCGTCATGACAAAAAGTCATTTCTTACTTTTCAAAATAACTAATCTGGAGGGTGGGGTGAGTACTTGTACATCATCTGTACATCCAGGCTGTGACCCACATCACCTGTGACCTCTCCTTGAGATTCAGCGAAATTTTGAGCAGCTTTATAATTGCAATGTAAAGAGTCATGCAAATGTGTGTACAGTTGTGTGTACTCAAAAAGTTTTTCCCATTTAAGCTATTCATCTTGAACAGTCAGAAGTCTAAATGGTGGCAAAAGTAGTTGCGCTTGTCAAGAGTTAACAGAAAAGACTGAAGACCTTCAGTGAAGATCACTAGAAAAAGATGTCCCATTCTTATACAACACATGGCCAATTGCAGTGGAGAATTAAATGGATTTTGGAAGAACTGCTTTAGAAAGGCAAGGATTTTGTTTAAAGCCTAACATGCTGTAACTATACCTTGCCAAGTAGAGCGGAATGGACGGATCCTCAGAAGAGACAGAGACGCAGTCCCCCACCTTCAGGATTTCATCGTTCACACGCACCGTCTTGTAGTACTGCTTTTTCCCCTCGGTCTGGGATAGACAAGACAAGATGTATACTTGTATCCTGGAGGCATTCTAACAAATAACAAAAGGTGAAAGAGTGGTACCTCCACAGGCTCTCCAATCCATGTTAGCTTGCACTGGGTCTGTTTCTTTCTCTTGGCCTGAGAAACCTTCTTTGTTGGGCCCTTTTCCATGGGTACATCTTCCTCTTCAATATTCTCATCATCCTCAGCTTCTTTTACTGCAAGGTTGGGGCATCTAAAAAAAGTAGATTAGTTAAAAGAATATGAAATATATCATAAGCTATATATCCGTCCTTCGGATGAGACGTTAAACCAAGGTCCTGACTCACTGTGGTCAATAAAGATCCCACGGCACTTATCATAAAGAGTAGGGGGTTCCCCGGTGTCCTGGCAAAATTCTCAACCTGGCTCTCTCCATCTGGCCACCTAATCATCCCCCCATGTAACTGGCTCAGTGATTCCTCCCTCTCCACCTCAAGCTGATGTGTGGTGCGCGTTCTGGCGCAAAATGGCTGCCGTGCATCACCCAGGTGGGTGCTAAACATTGGTGGTGATTGAAGTGAGTTACCACCTTCAATATGAAGCACCTTGGGTGTCTAGAAAAGCGCTATATAAATGTAATGATTATTAATATTATTATTATTATTAAGTTGTCCTGCTGTGCCAAATGTAAGATGCGTCCCTCCTATCACACTAGTGAACTAACAACCTGAGCGCTTGTCAGGTAACAAATGGTCCAATGTTTTTCCTCTGGACAACTTTTCCAAAGGCTCTCAAGTCAATTAAAAATATTCTTGATTATAGATCTTAAAAAAAGAAATTCAAAAAGAGAGGCTTAAATGGGCCCCCAGCCAAAGACTGACCAGGAATAACTGAAGTGAAATAACTAAGTTAAGCTCACCTCCTCTGTCGACATGCCTGCTTACTTCTGCCAGTTCCTCCAAATTTGATCATGTCTTTGCAAGCTGTACATTTTCCACAATCAGGAGACTGACAAACCTAAAGACAGACAAAAGCATGGCTCATGTAAGGGCTGTGCAGATTCTGATCATTTTAAGAGTGGTAAGTACTGATTTCTATGGACATTTGTGTGGTGTCTGACTGAAAAAAAAAAGCCAAATGCAAACAAGCCAACCGAGGTTGAATTATTTCAGACTCAAACTCACCTCACAGACACCACAGCGTTGCCGCTTAATCCCACCACTGTCTTTGTCATTTTGTTCTATCTGATCAGAGAAGAAGGTGTCAAAGATCTGGTAGACAAGCTTGGTAGTGGTTGCCTTTGTGGGGCCTTTACTATCCTTTTCTATCTTGGTTGGGTGACGAATGGCCTGTCTTCTGGCAGCTCTCCTGTCAAAGGAAGGAAAATTGAGCTTTTTTAGAGGATAGGTTTGTCTGAGTTGAAAACACCTGAGGATGCATGGGGTTATGGCATTTACGGAGCCCTCTGGTCGTCAACAAGCCATAGCATCAGGTGTATGAACCATGCAACATGAGTAACAAGCAAAGCGGACAAGACACAGGAAGAATGTACAATGCCTAGTTCACATGAATCACATCTGGGCAGTAAAATGAAAATCAAATAAGAGCCTTGGAAAAGCAAAATAGATACTTAAGACTGTTCCCCATTTATACACAACCTCAGATAGCATCACACCGAAAAAAGAAAAACAGAGAAACAACAAGCAAGCTAAGGATGCATTCAGATCAAGGCCTACCTACCAGTACAACAGCATGCTGCATTAGGAAGTGTCAGAGGAAGGTTAGACATTACAGAGGACAAGAAGCGAGCAGCAGGAAAACAAACTAAAGAAACAATACGGACAACTCAAAACCCCTGAAGCATTTGTGCTGCCAAAGAGAGAAGCAGCTAAGTAAATAAGCTAAAGGTCAGGGAACTGGAGAGTTTATGGGGAGATAGAATATGCAGTTAATTTGCTGCTGATGCAAAATATGAACAACATTAAATTTCCCTTTAAAAAAGAAGCTATGGACAACTTGCTGCTATGAAGGATCAATACTGCAATTTAAAAAAAAAAAGAAAAAGAAAGGTTGTCTCCATCACCTAGAGTTCCAGTCTAGGCCTCATGGTAAGGAAGAAACAGGGCAGTTAGTATTAGGCAAGGGGCAGAGTGAATAAGTACCCCTCCACACCCCCCAAACACCCTTTGCCCTACCTTTTCCCCAGAGTGACTCCAGCCAGCTTGATCAGATCTCGCATGCAGGGAGTAACAATGATAGGCTGCTCATCAGAGTCTCCAGCCTCATCGTAGCTCTCCACCTGCTCCACCACAAACTGGGCATGGCGCAGGAGAGTGTCTTCAGTGAAGCGGTTAAAGTTGAGCCCTGCCGGAGGTACCGTTGTCTGGGGGGAATTGTAGGGAGGACTGTTAGCAATGGCTATATCAAGATGTTACTCCAACCCTCAGCCATATTTAAAGTGAAACAATTTAATAGCGATCAGGGGCATCTGCATTAGCTGGTTTTAAGCAACAAACAAAACAAAACAAAACAAAACAGACAACATCACTGGACTATGGACTGTCATCAAAAATAAAACGGAAAGGTTAAAAAGAATTAGTTGTGAATGGAGGAATTAAAAAAAATCAACTTCCATTGCTTGGTTCCATAATCTCTATCCATGCCATTTTTTTGTTTTCCACTTCAAGCGAATATAAAAGTGTTTGCAATGTTAATGGTAAGATTTTCACTATGTTGGTGTGTTCAGTTTCTTATTTGCAACTTCTTTCTGGTAATTTAGTGCAAAGTTAATTCAATTTGAGGTCTCAATTATAAACTTGCAAAGTTCAATGAGCACACATTCATTGGGGCAAGAGCAGCAGAGATCTATTAATGTGTATACAGATAGAGTTGGCACACTGTGTGTAATGTGGGTGTATCAAACCCTCGGGGAATATTAAAAGCAGCATTTTTTTTGAAGAAAAGGTCTTGATATCAGTCTGTTTAACAATCCTCACCTCAATCTTGTTAAGAAGGTCTTCATAAGAAACGTCAGGGTTCTTCTGCAGGAATTCCACCACTATCTTGCTCATGTAGATCTTCTCCTGCATAAGTGCAAAGATGGGTCCATACTCCTCACTGGGCTGCATCAGGATGTAGTCAGCAAAGGCTACAAGTTTGACATGACATTAATACATCATAAAAACAGGCAGGTAAGACTGAAAAAAAGTTTAATAAAAAGTGTAGCAGTAAAAACTTTGTTACCTGTAGTGAAGCCAATTAAGGCTTTTTCTCCACCATCAAAGCCAGTGATCCACCAGGCATTGATGGGTCCAAGCTTCTTGGCAGGAACTCCACCTGTAAGAAAATGGGGAACAGACAAACTGACATATAGGCATACTTGCTGAAGCCTGTGCTTGATCATATTGGCTAAAAGAAACTTTCAGTCTGATAAAAAAAAATACATATAAACGAATAAATTAAAACCAAGGTATTTCATACCATCCAAGCATGGATTGTCATCATAGATAGGCTTGACTGCACAACTGAAGTAGAGCTCCACATTCTTCTCAATAAGGCCAGAGTCAAAGGGACAAAGGTGGCCATGCTTGTCGTACACGCTGCAAAACAGGAGCTCACGTTTAAGATTACAGGCCTGCAGTAATTCAGATGCTATAAAACAACATACAGCTACTGGTAGGGATGGGTACTGTAAGATTTTAACGGTACTACTACTCTTACTGATACTGCTTATCAATCTGATACTTCAGTTTTTTTGTTATTTAAGAGAAATAACAAAAAAAACAAAACAAAAACAAAAAAATTAAAAGAGAATTAATGTTGCTTTATTTTCTTGTGTCTGGACAGAGCATTACTTTTAAGTCATTTGTATAATTTAGTTAAATCCATGTGGGCTCTAGGCTGCTAGCATACATAAAATACCTGAGGTGGGTGGGGCAACAAGAGATGAACTACAAGCAAGGCAGTGGAAAACTGCAATTCTCCGCATGTATTTCATGCAGTTTCGCTAGATGTTTTCAAATATTCTCAAAGAAAGCTGAATCAGTTCATCTGGACACAACGTTTATTGATGGAAACGTTTCATCACTCATCTAAGTGACCTCTTCAGTCTAAAGAGGTTACTTAGATGAGTACCTCTTGCACATACGACAGGCTCTGAGAGAGAGAGAGAGATCTCTCTTCTGGATTGGGAAAATTGAAAATGCATCATAGAAGAATGTCTTAATTTTATTGCACATTAGAAATGGAGTTGTTGAGATAAAAGGTGCAAGATAATGTTTATGTAGCTTAATTAGATATTGTCTTAATTCCTCCAATAGCAGAACCGTTAACGTCAGCGCTTATCAATATTACGGTCTTTAATAATTTAGCACTGGTACCTGTTTAATACCGGGTTTCAGTACCCATCCCTAGCTACTGGTTCAGTTTACTGGGGCCAATCAGCCCCACTTGGCCTAACCATGTTGTGTAGAAATGAAAATGTATTGTGGCCAGATAAAACAATGAGCTATATTCTCTCCACAGGCAGTGGTTAATGGGTTAGGTGGCCTGTCCTGTCACCTAAGTATTCCAGGTTCAAACCCAGTGACAGACAACCAATGTTGTTTCAATAACCAGCTTTATGTGCAGTTGATAAGCACAGAACAAAGCATTTTTCCCAACTCCGTATAAAAAGGTGCTTTCTGGTCAGCAAGCTGGACAAAGTCTGACATCCAGGCTGCAATGCCCTGTGCCAACAGCAGTCACTTTATCAGTCAAACTGTATGTAATTTCCCTACTCCTTAGCTTACAGAGGACATGAATTATTGCAGATTCAGGTTGCTTAAAACTGTATAGTTCACCATTTACCTGAAGTTTGTAATCTTGTGCTGTGGCAGGTCTTCGTAGCTCTCAAATCCATCTTCATTCGCGTCAAACAGTGAGAGACGCTCATCTGTTAACATCTCTGGCTCATCCAGCTGTGGACGCAAAAGAGCAAAGTGAACTCATTACATGCTCTTAGTCAGTGACTGTGACTACAATGAATAGGAACTATCTAAAAATAAATTGTTTCATGTCAGACTTTAAAAACTGCTTAATGTTACATCATCGTTCTGCTGTTTCAAGTCAAAATGAAAATAGGGAAAAAAATTAAAGACCTTAGGGGACTATCACAAATTGAAAGCAGCACGTGGGCTGCACTGGGGATGTTCATTTCAACACAAACTGTGAGACCATTTGGGGTAAACTGGCAGATATCCCCATTGTCAAAGATAAGATGAGAATGCACCACCTCCTTCTCGAGGGACAAAATCATTTTAAGTTTTGGAGAAAAAAAATGCTGCAATACTACCAGTCAAGTCAACTTTATCAGTGGGAATGCAGGAAACTTATGTATGAATGTATGAACTTATGTATGTATAAACTTATGTATAAATGTATTAATGTATGTATAAATTTATGTAGGTGTTTAAATTTGTCACATTTAAACACCTACATAACTATTCCATTAAATCAATTAAGTGACAAGAGTAATAACAGACAGCTGTATTCCGTTCCAGTTGTTTATTTCAATGGGTGCTAAATCCCACCTTATTGTCCCTCTCAGCATTCAATTAACTCAAGCACAACACTTCCACTTCGGCAAGAAACTCTCACCGCATTATCAGGATCACCCTGAAAGAACTTGAGATCGGAGTCATCCAGGTATTGCCTGCAGTCGGGACATTTTGGGGGTGGTGTCTGGGGAAAAAAAAAGGAAAAAAAACAAAAACCAAAACACAAAAAAAAGAATTTTCTTTTTAAACGACTGGGACTTTACTCCTACCTAAAACGACCATGGGCAGTCAAAAAGACTGCTGGTTTTTAAACTCTGTATTCTGTCAAAATAAATACCCAATTGAGATGTTAATGCACTGCATATGTTAGTATGTCTGTTAGGAAACATCTGACACCAAAGTTAACATTTTAACAACTACAATACTATTTTTAAACAATTTAAACTTCAGAGAGACATGGTCAAATTTGGAATATCAAAACTGATAAAGTGAAAATATTACCAAAAACAAAACAAAACGGAAAACACATATTGCTAATCTAACAAATATAACAAGGCCTATAAAACTTGAAATGTGAGAAAATAACCGAAAATAACCATTGAAACAGTCCCAAACAATGACCAGAACTTAAACACTACTAGAATGACCATGGGCTGTCAAAATGACCAGGGGTGGTCAAAATGACCAGCAGTTTTTAAACTCTATATTCTGTCAAGATAAATACCCAATTGAGATATTAATGCGTTACATATGTTACTATGTCTGTTAAGAAACGACTGACAATGAACATTTTACATTTATTAACAATTAACATTTTAACAACTTTAATACTATTTTTCGAACAATTTAAAATCGCCGCTGTCCAACGCCTGTAAATACTGCAACGCCTCGGTGGTAGTCATGGTGCATCTGAAACAGCGGCTGTACCCAGACACGTTGGCAATAATCAAAAATCAAGTTTAGACTATTACTCTGCACTGGAGAATGCTAGTGTGTTTCTAGGACAGAGCAAAGAACATCGCAAAGGAAATGATGTGACCAACACGTCATAAATAGTGACATGACGCACAAATGACGTGTGGTCATTTTGACCGGTCATGATCGATTTAGGTAGATCTTATCATAACTTGGTTTTTTTGTGCAACTGATCTAAAACTCATTTTAATGCAAATATAGACAATTTTAGGAGCATTCAGGGAGCAGCAGGTCTGTATCTTTTTTTTTCTTTGTCACAAAGTTATTAAACTTTTATTAAACTTTGAAAATCCAAAACAGTCAAAATGACCGCCTTGGTTGTTCTAATGTTTAAAAAGTTTCAAGAGTACACCAACCAGTGCAAATAGAAGATGTAAAAAAGCTACAGTACAATTTGCTGGACCACAGAAAAAACTTCACCTTTGCAGCAGAAACTGGCTTGGTCTTAGGTTCTTCTGGGACTTCACTAAAAAGAGAATAAGTATTAATTTGTGTAATTGTTGAGTTGCGTGGCAATTGCTCAGAGGGTAAATGACTTACTTTTCATCTGAATCCACTTTGAGTCGCTTCTCTTCCTGGCACTGGGAGATTTCAAATTAATGTTATGAATAAGGTTTTTTTTCCATATTTCAATTTGTAAATTTTGATAATGCTCTAAAGAAATGGTAAATAATGGTTATTTCATCACCTCTTCAATATCTTCCTCCTCGTTCTTCACATCTATTTGACCATTTGTTGCTTCTCCATTCACCTCATCTGACTTGCGTTTTTGACTGCAAGTGAGAAGTTTAGTCAGACAAAAAAAGATGCAATTCTCTCCCAGATAAAGCAAATGAGTTGGGCTTCTTACTTCTCCATGTGACGTAATGGAAAAAGTGAATGATAAAATATAAAAGGTAAAAGATCAAGTGAGATTATTATATTTCTACTATACTCACACTTTAGAAAACATTGACAAAATGGTTGGCTGTTTCCCACTGTTCCTAGTGACCCTGGCACTGGTCTCTACAAAGCAGCAGCGGAAAAAAAGGAGGATGAAGATTTCCCACAATCATTTCATAGTTCCAGGTGATCAATTTTTGAATTCAACTTTTCAACAGTTAGAGATTCTCTAACATGCAATTCCACCAAGCTTACTTTTAGTCTCCGAGTCTGCCTTGCTCCGACGTCCACCTTTCCCTTTGAGAGCAGAGGGGGATTTCATGGACTCTGCTTCCTCCTGGGTGTCCATGGTCACCTCTCCATCATCCTCATCTTTGTGGGAACCATTTGTAGCAAAGCCATTTGTCTTTCCATTCTGTTCCACACCATCAACATGTGAACCATTCTCTACACACAGCTCTCTTCCCAGTACAGCCTCTACTTTGGAGAGGTAGCCATCCTGAAAAAAATACAGAATTGTAGGCACAGCACAGGACCAGTGAGATAGAGGCATGGGGATTAAGAAAAGTCTCAGGTCTCAAAGGCAGTAACTGACCATTGAAAGCTCTGAACTCTTCATCTTCTTCTCCAGGCTTTTGAGTTGGTCCTGAGTGTCGACATTCAAGAAGTTTTGCACCAACCTGAGCTTCTCTTTCACACGCTCCTGGGTTGACGTTTATGGGGGGTACATTGAGAAAGGCACCACGATGTAATCAAAAGCATTGTAATGATTAAAAGTAGGAAACAATGATACAATGACAGCGCGCGCACACACACACACACACAATGTCAATCACGAGACATATATTCTGATATTCTTTTGCAAAGCCCGAAATGAATACCTACAGTTGGGAAACATAATTTGCTTAATCAAATGTATAATTAAAAATTCTGACAGTGGAATTTTGTGCTCACTCATTCATCATTAACGATTATAGACGTACAAGTGTTTAAAAGGTCTAAAAAAAATCCTTTCGAAAGTTGCTTTTTTTATCTTCATTTACATAAACAAACCAGCAGGTCGACAATACCAACTAAATAAATTGCGGACGCCCAAAGCAAGAGTCTCACCGCAGGACCTACCTCTTCCGAAAAGCCATCCTCATCCTTTTCCAACACCTGCAGCCTGGGGGGGGGGAGACAAAACAGAAGAGATCGTCTTAAAACTAAATAAAACCTAACAAAAAGAATAAAATAAAATACGCGACTGCACGCTAAGCTGTCAAACAAAATGTCAAGGGAGGCAGAGGGAAGCCGCTAGCCCGTCATCGATGCGCCTATTTGCATGAACACGCAACGTGACAGCGAGCTAGCGGCAAAACTTGAGTGGCGCCAATTCTCCCACGTTGTTCAAACCCACATACGCCAAGCTGCTAACCAGCTAACGTTTATTTCCTTGTTACGACGGGGCTCTCACCCCTTCCCGCATCGGTCTCGCGAACTGCATCGTGTCTCGGCGCCAGCTAACGTTAGCTACAACTTCATGAGAGCGCCGTTCGGGCGACACGGCGATCGAAAGTTGTCCGCTAGTTCAAACACATCACCGGGGGGAGGGGGGGACCGCTGTTATTGTGCGTGTTGCGTTGGACAAAAGAGAGGGAAAAAAATAGGACGATACGTGCATGCTACAATAAACATGGCTTTATTAGCATCAGGGGTTACTATACCTTTCCCTGACATCCTCCGGCAGAGACAAGGAAGTCCTGGTTGGCATTGCAAACGGCTATGTAAACGTGTCACACTTGAAAGATTTAAAAACGTCTTTAAAAGTTGATAAAACGGTGTTAAAACGCGACTCTAGTGGCAACAGTGCGCCTACAGACACTACGGTGTTATCTGCAATGGATGCTGTGAGGAGTCTTTTCGCGCGGTAACCCGGGTATTTTGGGCTGTACCACTATCGCAAAGTCGAGGTGATGCTCGTACCCTTCGGGATATGATTTTTCACGTTTTTTGACTGCTTAGACAACAACGAAAATTATTTTGATATGTTCCATTGTATGATAAAGCTCCTTATTTGTAAAATGTTTATAACTTTGCCACTTTCTCGCCTGTCTTGTATAGTTACCAAATTGTTCACCCCGTCTGATATACTTGGCAATTGACCAAGCGGAAGCAACGCACAGTTCCTCAATAAAGAGTCTGGGGCATAAACGGATTGTTGTCGAGCTTGCGTCTGCGGTAGCAACTTCACTTGTTTCTGCACAGACGTCTGTGAATAAACGTGTGCCTTTTCTTTAGGAAGGACACGTAGTTTAGCGAGAGGGTGCAGCTCATTCTCCAATGTTGGTGATGCAGAAACCCCTGAATGGAGCAAATATTGTAGACTCTGCAATATATTATTTGATACAAACTACTTGTGGAAGAGCAAGCTTTGAAATCTTGACGTTTATGATATAACCTGTACTGGTGAGTTCGTACAGTGAGAAGATAGAAGACTTATTCCCTTGTTCATCTCAGTCATCAACTGGTTGGTACAAGTAAAGGGTATGTACCATATTTTGCCACAGGGTGGCACCATATGTCTATTATTTAGCTTGAAGCCTTGAGTAGCGTTCACAGGTTGTTTCTACATTATTGCCAATTGGACAACCTCGTGGTTTTGCATATTCTCTCTGGCATGTAGTAGCCTTTGCGAACCTCAACTGGCCAGATTTACAATGTCTCGTAATTACAGCAGGATAACGGACTTTTACCATGTTGATCATTTTTCTCGCACTGAGATTTGGCAGTATGACAGTTTGTCCTTAATCAGCCCACTCCCTGTATTGAATAAAACACATAGCTTTGACTGTGTGTTTGCACATTCGCGATAGGATTTAGCTGTGGAGAACCATCATGGAGAAATCCTGCAAGTCTGTTCTTCAAAAGATGTTTGAAAGTGAATCTGTTAAATTCTGCTTAAGTTTGATATTGTTCAGCCTTGTCCATATCATTCCGTGCAGATAAACGCTGGTGTAAGGTCTGCTATAAATGTTTTTTTGTGCACATGAACTTCATCTACAGGTTTCTGAGTCTGATGTCATATCCTGCAGTGTGCTGAAAAGACTTGGCAGTCTTCCCAGCAGTGCAGCCTCCTGGGGCTGATTCAGCCAATGTTCCCACCCAGGAATCCTGGACGTCTGACAACAAGCAGGCCCGACTCTCCCAAGGCCGTACTGTCAGCCTCTCCCCTCACCCAGAGTCTCCCCCTGAGCCAAAAACCTCTCTCAGGGCCTTTCTTCATGCTACTCCCAGACAAACTAACTCACAAATAGCCATTCCTCTGCCACACCACACCCCATTTTCACCCTAGCTGCCCTCTTACCCAGCTTCCCATCATTACCCTATTCTCGCTTAAGCCTCTGAGCAACTAAATGATTTTATTAGGCAAGAGGGCCGTGATTGCTGGGCCAAGATATATTTCCATGTCACACTTAAAACTTTCATGTTGAAACGAGTGTTTTTCTGACCTTGTCAGAGCATGTTAAGATTAAACGCAGCTTTTTGATCACTCCTCAGATACGGGCACTATGGGGAGGCATCTCACGGCCTGCAGACACACAGCTGACATTAATTTTGTTGAGGCTTTACAGTTAAGCAACACCATTCATTTTGAATCATACTTTTAACTAATTCAAGCACACACTGGAATTCTTTTGCCATTTCATTTATTTTATAAAAAGGAATGCAAATAACAAAATGTGTATGTGTTTAACGTCATGTTTAGTGTTTAACGTACCGATTTTACACAGGAAGCGTATTAGACACATAAGGATATTGCACACAAGACATTTCATACAATAACACGCTTTCATACATGCTGTACATAGATACATACATACATACATACATACATACTTACAAACATACATAGTTGTTCATATATTTATTATAAAAAAAAGTCATATAGAGGCAACACAACGAAGTGATAGGTACAGACACGTCTCCATCTGAAAATCCTGGGGGGAAACAGATACCCTTAAAGCTGCCAAAGTGCTTTTCACCGCTTCAACTTGGCTGTCTAAATTACAAATCCTTAACAGAAATGGTGACAAAAAGGAGGGCGGTTATGCATGTGGAGAAGTTTGGCTAAGAGTGTGCATGTGTGTATTTGGGTGTACGCATGTGCATGTCTGTGTGTCTACAGGAAGAAGGTTAAGCCAACCCTGAACAACAGGAACCGGACTATGAAAAACAGGACTTCCTACGGCTGAAGGAAGTTGCGTGTTATGGGTCTTCAGAGAAAGAGGATGAAGCTGACCTCCCATGAGGGTACGCAGATCGCCTCTACTCCTTTGAAATTAGATCTGGTCCCTCTTTGCAGGGGAAGTGAGGAGATTTTGGAAAGACGAGATGCGTTTACTCTGAACAGATCTCGTGCCTTCCTACTTGCACAAGGCATATGTCTAGCAAATTAAACCAGGGTGTTCACAATAGTTTTCTAATTCGTGGCGCTGTTGAAGACTTCACAGTGAGAGTGACCTACCCTGTTCATCCCACTCTCTGCCCATTAAAGACAAGTAAATGTACAAAACTAGTCAATAATACTGTCAAAAGTTGGGGCATTTGCCCCAAACACTTCATACTTACATTCAGCCTCATTTTCCCCTAAGAGGAAGGCATAAACAGAGAGAGCACACTGTTGCTGTGTTGCTATAACACTGTCAAGACAACAAAAAAAAATCCCATAAGAACGTGCTACTCGACACCTGTCATTGAGTCAAATTTATCAGTGCCAACTCACTTCAGGAAATGTGCCTTCTGATTGGGCCTTCCTCTCAGGAAACTGTTAAGATATAAAAGACGACAGTAAAAACAAGAGGGACAGATTACGAGAAGAAACGTGGGGGCGGGGTGTTAATTATGATGCTGGAGCTGAAGCATACCATACACGTTAGCACTTACAAGCAAGTTAGAAATGCATGCATTATATGTGAGTAGAGTACGTAAGTTGGTTGCAGTTAATCAAAGGGCTCTATGCAAGGTTACATAGGTAATACGAAGTCCTGGTTTAGGAGTGTGTGGGGGTGGGCACTGATTTATTGTAATTTGGTTTGTCCCATGTTAACCTCATCACTAACTCCTGGCTCTGTTATGTATGAGCAATGAGTGTGCAGGCGTTATATATGAACAACGGAGACTTATATGTTTAAGCCTTTCATAAGCTAATAGCCTATGAAAAACAATCGCAACACTGCCTACAAATCTACAAAGTGCATCTTTGCAAGCTTTGCACTGGCACAGGCCTTAAAGTTTTTGCATATTATTTGATCCGTTTGTATATTTGGCTTTTAATACACGCACATTTTTAAAAAAAAAGAAGAGGAAAGTCATGTAAATTAAAAAGGTTTACAGCTGCATATTAAGACATTTTCTGTAACTGGTCAGAGTACCCATGAAAAAGCCATTTTTTTCACATTTCTGCAAGGTCTCACGTCAGACAGCGAGTTCATAGAACATTTCCTCTTGTGTTTTTACACCTTTGCATGATTTTAAGCCAATGAAAGCTGATAACATAAACACACGCTATTTTGATTTGTGATGAGATAAAGTCTTGCTTAGTAGAATGTGTCTCAAAAGACAGCTGTGTCTCAGCCATGTGTGGGTCTCCGGTTCCTAGCCGTTTTCTCTCAAGTCTCTTCGCCTGCTCACAGTCTTACTTCTTGGTCTAATATAAACATGCACACTTTTTGCTTTCTCTCTCCCTCTTAAGGATGTTTTCTCTCTCTACCGGTCTCTCGGTCTCTCTTTCTGTCTCATACTGAACATAGACACAAACAACGTCGGTGCGAAATCAGACGCAAGTGGTACAATCCTGCATTATGGGGGTGGTCTGATGTTCATGTTTGTTGGTGCAGTGCTCCAGAGAGCTGGAGCTTTTCAGGGGGACCAGACAGCGGTCAGCGGAGCGTCCGCTCTGCAACAGGCCCCAGCAGCACAGTACGCGCAGGAACTCCTTCCTCATGTCTTTGCTGCGCAGCGTGTAGATCAGGGGATTCAGAGCTGAGTTCAGAGTCGCAAAGCCAAAAAAGACTTCGGCCTTGGAAAGGATGGGGCAGGATTGTATCTTACAGGATGAGTCCAGGAGGAGAATGGTAAAGGCTGGCACCCAGCACACGATGAAGACGCCCAGCACTATGGTAACAGTTTTCAGAAGGGCGTAGGCGGGGGAGTTGGTTGCTTCCTGGTGGCTGGAACGCACAATCAGATAGATCCTTACGTAGAGGATGACGATGGATAGCAGTATGATGCTAAAAATGGTGACAACAAAAAGGATGTACTTCTTGGAGTAGAGGGGCAACACCGCAGAACATTCGGGGAGGTCATTGATGCAGTTCCAACCGATGATGGGAAGGCCCCCCAGCAGGATGGAGGTGACCCAGCAGGTTCCTATGAGGAGGAACATGCGGCAGGTCTTGTTTGAGCCGTACACCTTGACTTTGGTGATAGCGATGTAGCGTTCTATGGCGATGGCCAGCAAGCTGAAGACTGACGCCGTCAGAGCGATGAAAGTCGTGCCCTCCCGAATGAACCACTGCACCGGCACTAGCTCAAAGGTCCTTGGCCCTGATAAAAAGATGTTGGCTATGTAGGCGGAGCCTGCTAGCAGGTCAGAGAAGGCCAGGTTGCCAATGAAGAAAAACATGGCAGAGTGGAACTTCTTGTTGCGGAAAACGGCGATGAGAACCAACAGATTCTCCAGGATGATGATGCTGCAGAGGATCACGATGACAACGTTGAGCGTGGTGAGCCCTTTCTTCCCCATCGTGCGCTCCTCCAACTCCTGGTTGGTCATGTTCTTGGCAAAGGCATAGTAGGACTGGATCAAGGTCCGGTTGTAGTACTGGGAATACTTGCTCTTCATGGCGACGGGGTGGCAGAGCACGGTGGCTTTACGGCATAGAGTCATTCACACAGTGGAGTGGTGGAGCGTGTCCGGGCCGATGATAGTTACTCCCTCCCAGGAAGGGACCGGGCAAGGGCGCAGGCTTGGGAGGGAGACCGCCTGTCCCACAGTCACGTCGCAGGGGAACCTATGTGGGTCACCTGCAGACACAGAAAAAGAGAGCGAGAGATAGTTTGAGTAACCGACACGGGACATTTTGCTACACCGATGCAAGTGGCTGTTTTACAGAGAAAGCAAATGTGCATTCGGAGCATGGTTTGTTACAATAAATAGTGTTCATCAGCTGTAAGAGCAAAACAAAGAAGAAAAAAGGACAAAACAGATAAAATTATAGTGTCAAGGCAAACACCTGTCGTGTACTGTGGTTTGGTTTAAAACTCTCAGATCAAGTCAAATGTATGATGGAAAACACGGTAGAGTATTTTGTAAGCATTCTCATATGTTCACTAGAACCACTTTTTTTTTTTTGCATGAAAGAATGCATTACACATCTTTTCTGGATTTGCAGTACCCGTATTTTAAAAGAGCAGTGGGAGAAAGCACAGGCTTCAATAAAATCCTAAATTTCTTTGACATGACACAACTCCCACAGTAACACGGACGGATTAAGAACGAGGGGCTGGTATTTCCTTTAGACATATAAAGATCTCCAGTCGCAGAGTAAGTGTGAGGGCAGGGCCGGCTGCGTGGTCACCTGCTTACAGTAATGCAAACGCACTGCATTCTCTGCACCCATTTGCTGCCTCCAGCTGAACACCAACACAGGCGGGCGGGCGGTCAGTGGTGGCTGCTAGCCAAGCCGTCAAATGGATTTGGAGAGCAATAATCCGGAAGCTCGGGATTGGAGTTGAGGTAACCACAATCTATTATCATGAAAAATTGCTTTTTGTGGCAAACCTAAAACTTAAAAATCAATTCCAGACACAAAAAGAAAGCAAGAAAGAAAAATCCACTATATTTTCCTGTTTAAAGTGGCGAACTTAAAGCAGATGGAATGACTAACGTGTCAGGCTGAGTGCTGGTGCTCAGACAAGAGCACACACTTTCAGACAGAAAGGGACATTCCATGAACATTGTCCAAGGACTCGGCTGTCAACACACGGCATTGTTGTGCGGTGCGAGCGAGCGCGCGCACACACACACACACACACACACACACAAACACGCACACACACACACACACACACAAACACGCACACACACCCCATTCCACCCGAGTGAATTTACCTCTCTCACTTCCAACATAGCTCCTGGGTCAGACAGGCCCATCCATCGCGACCAGCCCGTTCTGGCTGCTCCACACAGCCGGCAACAAAGCAGACACACACCTTTGACTAAAAATGATAGGAGTTTTCCTGACTTGCTGGGAAAATGCCTCCATTTTTACATTTGGATTCAATGCCAGTTGTTCAAATCAGTCCGTTGTAGTGCCGGTTAGATATCCTTATTTATCCCTATCTATTCTAACAATGTGGAAATAACGCAGGTAGTCTTGCATGTACAGTGGCTTCTAGTTTTTAGGAACGTTGCCTTGGCTGACCCACGACTGCTGAAAATCCCCTAATATTATTTCCAAGACCTACTTTTTTGACAGTGAACACCCCCCCGCCTTTTCTCCCCAACTGCACCCAGCCCCACTCTTCCGAGCCATCCCGGTCGCTGCTCCACCTCCTCCGCCGATCTGGGGAGGGCTGCAAACTACCACATGCCTCCTCCGACACATGTGGAGTTGCCAGCTTCTTTTCACTTGACAGTGAGAAGTTTCGCCAGGGGGACGTAGTGTGTGGGAGGATCACGCTATTCCCCCCCAGTTCCCCCTCCCCCCTGAACAGGCGCCCCGACCGACCAGAGGAGGCGTTAGTGCAGCGACCAGGACACATACCCACATCCGGCTTCCCACCCGCAGACACGGCCAATTATGTCTGTAGGGACGCCCGACCAAGCCGGTGGCAAGACGGGGATTCGCCGGGCAGGCAACGGAACAGACCGCTATGCTACCCTGACCCCCCCAGACCCCCCCTTTTTTTAATGATCCATCTATAAACACACAAACAAACAAACAAACAAATGAGACAAGTGAAAATGGGCTGTAGCTGCTTGGCCTAATAGGAAAAGATGCTGCTGCATTTCTAACAAAGGAAACTTGGAGGCTTGCTTCTGGAAAGCTAATTAAGAGTTGCAGCGGGTGTCTTAAACCTGTCACGGGTCATGCGATCCCTCTGGAGAGCAGCTCCGGCGGAAACTTAACACCGACGCCTCCATCGCTGCCCTCGGCTTTTAGATGGCTGCACTCTGCTACTCGCTTTTACTAGGAGCTGAGCCGCCACACCATTTCTGCCGGGCCGGGACTTGGCTTCACAGAGGGTTATGAGAGAGGGGGTTGGGGGGTGGGGAAGACAAGAGACAGAAAGAGGGCATCCATGTGGAACGGCATCTGGACATAAAGGCAGGAATCTGAGACACTGCTGCTTTGCGTGCTCAACAGGCGCACACAAAAAAACCACGGATGTGTTGCAACACACAGGGCTGCGCAAAGGGTGCACGACCTTCTCTACACACACCTGAGGAGGAGACAGAGACGCGGTCTTCTAGGCACAGCAGTCTGGCTCTACGCAGACAGGTTAAACACACATCTGCACGCGGCTGCCAATAATAATCAGTGCACTGTTTCCTGAAGCATGAACAAAGAACAATAGTCTCCTTCAGTGAGCAGAGTGCTGCGTCCCGTAGCCCCGGTGCGGGACACAGCGCTTCCATTTGGCTACTGCGACTGTATCAGTTGAGTTTTAGTAGACAGCTCAGCACTGCATTACCAGAACTGCTGCATGGGGCCACCGTCTCCCTCCCTCTTTTGGGTCCATTAGGCGACGCAAATAAGGGTGTGAGTGCTGAGAGCACGTGGCCGCACTAACCGAGTAAGTTACACCGCTGCAGCCTTTAATGACGTTGCCGATGGAGCAGCCTGCAAATTCAAACTATATCTGCATCTCTACAGTCTTTGGTTTTCTCACCGACTTCGGTGAGAAAACCAAGGTCCATGACCTTTTTTTTGCTTTTTATTTAGTCTCACCATTGTGTTGGCTCTGCAACTCGAGGCCCCACTGTTGTGGAGGAGTCTTGTGTGTCTGTCATCGAGGGATGTGACAGCGTGTGAAACCTGACGGGCTGGTTTGCCTGCAGTGCTGTCTCGCCGCAGCCCTGCCCTGCTCCCATCTGCTGTGTTATCATGACGTTTACCCCTCCAGCTGCTCGACAGAGGGCGAGTGTCTATGGAGAACCTCCCTGGCAAGAAGGCGACAAAACTTATGCCCCGCGTTTGACCCATACCTCACTGTCACGCTCCCACAATGGACATAAGGCATAAAAAGACTGTAAAAAGAAAAACAAAACAACTTTGGTCACACCAAGCTGACTAATGACTCCTTTCCTATCTGACACAATGGGATAGCGAGAGGCTGAGACCACCCCCTGTGCCGGCAGTGTCTGAAAAAGACGAAAAACCCCACAACGAGGCTGCAGTTTAGAGCGGTGTCACTGTATCTGACTGCAAATGAAGATCTCCAAATCCACAATATTGGCTGTAGAAGTCTGTAGAAGAGAGTAAAGCTTGACTGATGGATGATTTTATTCGCAGCTGCCTAGCCTAGGTGGCCTTACAAGACAAGTTGGTCCATTCATTCACACATCACACTGCTACATTGCATTTTCCTACACAAACTGGTAGCAGAGAGCGACCTCCCATAAGCAAACAGCATGCAGAAATACATGTAGTATACTGTGTAGTCACTTGCCTTACAAAAAACAAAAAGATGGAGACGAAAGAGTTATTTTTCTGCAAAGGACACTCTCCGTCTCATCATATAAAGGAGCTGGTTATAATGACATTAAAAGTCAGTTATAAAAGTCAATCTCCTGCCTAGACTTTACGTTATACGATGATGAGATGAGAGCGAGCGCCGTGAAAAGAGGGGATAAGGGAGACAACTGAGTACATAACAGTGGAAAAATGACAAGGAGACAGAGGACATCGAAGAAACAACAGAACCAACAGGAAGTCCCGTCTGTCAAAGCCCAACACAAACATTTTACTCATCTCCTTGACCTAAATGGCCCATGCTCACGCTTCAGAAAGAGTAAAAAAAAGGGGGCGCCTGGGTAGCGTAGCGATTGCCGGTTCAAACCTGCGTTACCTCCAGCTTGGTCGGGCATCCCAACAGACACAATTGGCTGTCTGCGGGCGGGAAGCCGGATGTGGGTATGCAATAGCGCCTCCTCTGGTCGGTCAGGGCGCCTGTTCGGGGGGGGGGGGAGTAGCGTGATCCTCCCACACGTTACGTCCCCCTGACGAAATTCCTCACTGTCAGGTGAAAAGAAGCGGCTGGTGACTCCACATGTATAGGAGGAGGCATGTGGTAGTGTGCAGCCCCGCCCGGATCGGCAGAGGGGGTGGAGCAGTGACCGGGACGGCTCGGGGAAGAGTGGGGTAATTGGATGGGTGCAATTGGGGAGAAAAAGGTAGAAAAATGGCAAAAAAAAGAAAAACTGGTTAATAAGTGCACAAAGCTGGTGGCCAACGACCATGTTTCCGTTCTGTAACCTCAGGTTGTCCAGTACATGAAGAATCTCTAACACATAGTAATGCCAAAGCAGCAACAAACCCAGTAAGTCACGCTGAGTTTTAAATCTCAAAAAGAGAGAATATTAGACAGGAAGTGATGATTCTGAAACCCTGACCACAGGCGGCGTTTCTCTGTCCATCATGTGACTGACGGTTCGGTTGCACAAAGGCCCCAGGTGCTGTTTGGATTTCCCAGGTACACCTGATAAGCCCCAATTAGCAGTCTGCCTGCTCACAAACACTGCCTCATTACAACACCTGCTACCTGTAAAACACACACACACACACACACACACACACACACACTAGAAGCAGGCTCCAGTTTCTCCTGGCGAAAGTGCTTCAGACCTGAGGCCTGTGTCACAAAGGGAAAAAGTGGTCTGCGATTTCCAGCTACACAAATCCAAAAGGCTGCAATTGCAACGTCTGTAAATAGGATTGTAACTTCCTGTTCTTACTGCAGTGATGACATATGTATTGCATAGGTTTCAGCCGCATTACAGCCGAGGCTCTAAACATGTGCAGAGGAAGTCCACTCTCCCTGCAGAATCCATATGTGATGTGAGCTGTGGCCAGGTAAAGCCATGTCGCTGCACACAGCAGGTTTTTAACACCCTCACCTTGTCTACAGCCCCTCTTTCTATTTGTGTCCTCAAGTTCATTTTTGTGTATAACAGTCAAGAAGATTTACAATCCAAATAGGTCGTCACTATATCATCTACAGTTTATGCACAATAACCTAAACACTAAACTAAAAATTGGTGACATAGGATTGAATTACAAAATAAAAATATGAATATGAACAATACTGGGCAAAAAAAATTAACTTGGGGCAAAAAAATTAACTTTCAAAGATGTTGAACAGATTAATAGCTTTCTTACTTTTAATCACAATGTACAATAATTGAAAATGTCCCCCCCCCCCTTTTCTCCCCAATTGTATCCGGCCAATCACCCCACTTTTCCGAGCCGTCCCGGTCGCTGCCCCACCCCCTCTGCTGATCCGGGGAGGGCTGCAGCCTACCACATGCCTCCTCCCATACGTGTGGAGTCGCCAGCCGCTTCTTTTCACCTGACAGTGAGGAGTTTCGCCAGGGGGACGTAGCATGTGGGGGGGATCACGCTATTCCCCCCAGCTCCCCCTCCCCCCTGAACAGGCGCCCCGACCAACAAGACGAGGCGCTAGTGCAGCGACCAGGACACATACCCATATCCGGCTTCCCACCCGCAGACACGGCCAATTGTGTTTGTAGGGACACCCGACCAAGCCGGAGGTAACACGGGGATTCAAACCAGTGATCCCTGTGTTGGTAGGCAACGGAATAGGCCGCTACACCACCCGGATGCCCCAGAAAACAGTTTCAATACCTTTTGGATGGCCACACAGTTGCATCTGTGTGCATGTTGGTACAGATTTGCATTTATGCATGAAAAATTTGGCTGGAATAATAAAAAGTGACCACTGGAAATGATAAGTGACATCTATCTTTGTTCACAACTGTGCACCCAGATCGACAGGCGACACTTTTGAGAATTGCCCTGTGTTGACCAGTGAACTGGTGGGCAAGCGGGGGTCTTCTCATATTCGGATCCGATAGGCTGGACGTAACCCGCTCCTCTGCAGGTGTGCAGCTCCAGTTACCACACGTGTGTAACGTACCCTGGTTAAAAGTAAAACCTCAATCTCAAAACCCAAAGTGGCCCTTAGACTTGTTTGACCCTGTCGGGTTTTGTTTGTGCTGCTCGTTGTGTGCTGCGGTGGGTGGTGCAGTATAGAGAGTGTTGTGTGCACCAAGCTTGTTGATATATTTTGTTCTTATTTCTATGTCTTACTTTATCTTTTATTTCTATTTGTTTCTGTTTTCTTGTTATCTTGTATCTTGTTAGTTTTTTCCTACTAGAGCGTGAGTGTCTGTAATAGAACCCGGTTTCCCCTCGAGGATGAATAAAGAGTTCTGATTCTGATTCAAGTCCTGACTTACTTCACTAACTCAGGAACGTTGCTTAGCGAGACAGGCCATTGGACTATTGCCTTAAACCTTGACATTGCAGCCTTACACACTTCCAACACACACACACACATTTTCAATCCTGCCCACAATCGCACCCAAACATTTGGTTCCAGATAAGAGAAGTGATAAACTTGTCTTGGGGCAGTTTACATTTGCAACTTACGTTGTTTGCATTGCAGCGAGTTTACCGTTAGTTCACCTCGACCGAATCCCTAAAAGTGTCCACTATTAAATGGTTCCTCTTTGGTAAAGAACTTCCTGGAACGCATCTCGCACTATCTGTCCTTCACGCTCTCTGCTGATAAGCTGCTATAATCACAACACAGAACTAAACGACCAGGGCCCACTTACCAGCCACCTCCTGATACAAACTCAAACGTCTCGAGTTTACCCGTTTGCTCAAGGTGTCCCACCACGGGACCAAAAAGGGCCATTTTAAACCTGGAAAGGATATCCAAAGAGACAACTTTATCTGTTACATTTTTTGGCAACGGGGCACAAGATGTTAATTACTGGAATTTTATTTTGGGAGACATTTTGACGGCTCTAACACTGCCGTGCTTGGTGCCGGATATCCAATGGCGGTGAACACCAGACTATTGTTTCCTCTAGAGTACACTTGTAATCTCTCTGGGTTTTTAGAGCTGCCACAAGGTTATCTATCATGGATACACAAGGTATCTGCTGCTGTGATTTATCTTGTCCTCTGCTGCTCAATCTCAATCCTACACCTACACACACACACACACACACACATACACACACATGCATAAATGGTGAGCGGGTGTGGTTATGAACTCTGAGAGCGCCACTACAACCGCCAAGGAAATCATCCCGCACCTTCTTGTCCCGACATCACTAATCTTGTGTGGGAGTTGCTGACGTAAGTGAAGCAAGCTAGCCGGCGCACAATTTGGGAAGGAAGACAAGGGAGTATCTTAGTCAATTAGCTTAGAGCATGATGCACTTGGATGATGAAAAGCTGAGACACCCCTCTCCCCCCGCCATCCCAGCTGCTGTACATGGTCCACTACCAACCACAGCCACCAAGCTAACAGACTGTCAGGTTTCAGAGGAAAAACCAAACTACAGTGGCACATGAACACTCGAGGATGTCAACCCACATAATTTTTGCATCTTTCCTGTAACGCATAACTTGTAGAGTATTATGGATGAAGAACTACGAGTGAAAGTAAAACTGCTGTAATGCTACCTACACAGGAACCCCTGCTGCAAAGTTTCCCTGCCACAACCACAGCAGTTTCATTCGGGAAATAACAGAAGCAGACGATGACACAAATGATACTCAAACATGTTCCAAGTTGCAAGTATTTCATACATATACTTGGAATATTTATTCAAGGCATACCTCATCATCCTCCGAACAAACCTCAGCTCTATCAGCGGCCTAGTGATCCTCTGAGCCGTCACACGTTTTTGTACATTTGCTAATTGATGCGAGGCCTTTTTACACCAAGCAAAGTCAATGTGCAGTTGCTCTTCGTACACTTGGAAACACAGGTTCAGGCCCTCTCTGCAAACGGTGTTAGCAAAGTGGCCACGGCGCGCCGTCTGACGATCAGTCTTAACCATAAGCTCTTCACACCAGCATGCCGACATCATTGATTGCCCCCACAGTCAATTCTCAGGCGGCGCTGCGTACATTTTCAGAGGAATGGTGTGTGACAGGGCTGGAGGAAGGGATTCATCCCACTGGTGTAACACGACTGAGAGGTGCCGTGGTGGTTTAGATGACCTTGGTCCACCTTGGTACATCACAGTGAATCATATTTGGAGATGGTGGAACGGCTCAGAGTTGGCCTTTCTACTGCGAAGGCCAGGACAGCCCCCTCAAAACCCCCCTCCCTCCATATCATTCCCATGAGATCCTACTGCCAGAGCTTATCTGAGTAAAGAGGAAAAGACATTAGCGATGGACAGCCCTTCACTGCCCTTTTCTCCTCCACCATTATCTCTGTTACACGCTTCAGTGCCGACCCGCATGCTGATAACACCGACGGCCAAAACAAGAGGAGATAAAGAGGCACTGCTGACATGAAAACACCACAGGTAGACGTGCACGTTTGCAGTCAGCCAGACACCGATCAACCCAACTGAAAGGAAAATAACATAAACCTAATTTAGACACCATGCTAACTCACTGAAATCACAATTCACTTACCGTCACATCCAGACACAACATTCTCTTATCAGAGCACGCCATCATCTAAATATCCACAACTGCTTCATGGTCACTTCTTAAACAAAGGAAATGGTAGTAGTAAAGGCCTGAGGAGCGAGAGAGCAAGAGAGAGAGAGAGAGAGAGAGAGAGAGAGAGAGAGAGAGAGAGAGAGAGAGAGAGAGAGAGAGAGAGAGAGAGAGAGAGAGAGAGAGAGAGAGAGAGAGAGAGAGAGAATGGGGTGGGAGCTGATACATGCTGGCAGTGATTACACAAGAAAAGGTGAAAAACACGAGGATCTCTTGTATGAGTATTTATATGTATATAGTATAAATATAAAACGAGTATTTTTTCTAAAAAAAAAAAGAAAGAAAAAGAAAAAAGACAGCAGGTTCAAGGTGAAGCAAAGACAACAGATAATGGATAGAGTTGGTTTTTGAGTCGCTCTGTGACTTGTACTGTTGAGAGCCCACAGAGACGACAGACATGAGATGGGGCCTGTGATATCTCAGAGTTTGGTGCTTTAAGAGGAATTCCAGAGAAGAAACAGCAGATTTAAGACAGAGAGAGAGAGAGAGAGAGAGAGAGAGAGAGAGAGAGAGAGAGAGAGAGAGAGAGAGAGAGAGAGAGAGAGAGAGAGAGAGAACAGCTGAAAAACATCTTGTACTTTGTGTAAACCTGCCAGTGTCTCAGGCTTACACAAATCACATTCCTTTCAGTATTTTCCAAAAGCATAGAGATCCTGTCCTCTTACAAGTCTGTATCAATATCGTTCTCATAATGATTTATCTGTATCACCAGATTAAACCAAAGGGGGGAAAGAGCACAGAAAGACATTTCACGTTTTAATTCCTTGATTGGGCAGCCACTTCTAATTTACTTCCAGTCTGCAATAGCTCTTAGCTTCCTCTGCCTTTGTCCGTTATTATGCTAATTCCAGAACCACGCTTCATTAAAAGCTTGTTTAAGATGCTGGATATCAGGGGAGTGGGTGTCCCCAATACACAGGGTTTAATCACGTAATTAGGGATTACCCTTTCGCTCATCAGACGCTGACAGTTTGGGCACAACCCCCTCAGACGGGGTCTGGTCTGTCTACACGGGTCTGTCAGAAAGACAAGACCTTTATTCACCGTCTCAGTCACTTTGTCCTCTCTCCTCCTCAGTCTGGCTGTGCGACTTTGCTGTGTTTTTGTTTTACGACAGCCGTTCATGCGCTGGTGGGACTCTTAGAGCAAAAGTGAGAGGGAACCGAAGACAAAGAGCCATGCAAAGATGGGCATCACAAGAGCCTCGTGACCAGCAGACATACCCCCGCCACTCCACCCCATCTACTCCCCTCCTCCATCCGCAATTTGGCCCTTGGGAGCCCAGAGGGTGGCGCCTTACAGGCAATTACTGTAATGCATTCACCCTCGGACTGTGCCTGTCAACCAAAGAACTATCCATTTCGAAATTATTCATAAGCTTGTATCACTTTCGCTCTGCATATTTCCCTTTCATCCCACCCCCTGATTTACGGCATCACATTTCCCTCATCCAAACGGCTGCGCCGCCTCCTACTCGCTTCCTAATATATTTTGAAACTTCACGGCAGAGATCAGAAGAGGCGGCCACAAAGAGGTGATTAAAAGCACATCAGGAAAGGGATTTATTTAAAGAACATCTGGGACAGACATGTTCGCGTAGGACCCTATTAAAGACTTCATTATGCCATATTCTGTAGAAAGGCTGGCGATTAAAAGAAGTCTGCTGGCACACTCAAAAAAAAAACTTCTTGCTCAAAAATTGAGTTTTATTCCTAATCCCTTCCCCTGCTGAAGAAGTGTGATAATTGTACCCATGGTTAATAAGTGCACATTTTCTTGTATTAAGATCATAACAGATAAAAAAAAAACGCAGCACCTTCATAGCTAACAACCTAATATCATACATTGGTACTTTAGGTCACTTGCAAGGACCGTGGAAGCAGTAGAGCCTACCTACATGTAAACAATTCGAATCCAACGGTAGCAATATACGTCATACACTCGGCCCCCACACAGCCAATCACAAAGCAGCACATTCTGTTATCTAAAAACGTATTAGCTAATTGTGTCATGTGATGTGAATCAAATTTTCACACACCAACGCTGCTCCCTTCATAAGGTTAATATTAAACCGCCACCACATTCTCTGGTTAGCCAGTTAGCGTTTAGTGAATCATTAAACGCCGAAAAATAACAAGTTTTTTTCCGGGGCAATGCCAGCGAAAGCCGGGGGATTGCCAGACGGAAGACAGTTCTTCGGCAATATTTAAAGAGCAGTGGTGAGTTTGGCGTTTCTTTTTAAATTCAGTACGATAGGACTTATTCTTTAGTGTCTTAACAACGTGTTACCTGTCTAACGTGCACGGATAAGTAGACACGTTGGCCCTTGGCTAACGGTTCGGGACCCTTCAGTCGAAGCGGTTAGCGACGTCGCCCGCGGTGCGGGAGATACGGGTTCGCGTCCCGGCTGTGGCGTTGCTCCCGAGTGCCCACCGAATTCGCTACATTGGTGTGAGAAGTGGGATGGTGAGATCGTGAGGCCATCGGAAGCGTATGCGCCCAGAGGCGTGAAGAAGCTGAAATCCTTAAGCGCGGGGACGCGCTTCCCGAAGGAGGGGGGTGGCGTAACGTGCATGGATAAATAGAAATAGTCGACGTTGTCGCTTGCGGAGTGGGAGACACGTGTTCGCGTCCCGGCTGTGGCGACGTTCTCCCAGACTGCCCCCCGAATTCGCTACACCTGTAATATCATAACGATCGTAAAAGTGGCTCCGGAAGTCAAATCGGTTCAAAGTTGGGGGGTAGTGGCATTGTGTTTGCGTGCGTGCGTGTGTGTGGGGCTGATAGTCCTGACCAAGCGTTCCGCGCGCAGTCTATGGACACTGAAAAAGTCAAACGGTACCGGTGAGGTGCCGTATACTCTTCGGCAGTCCACTGAAACGATGACTGTGATGCGATTTAAGCTCGGCAAGCACGCCTGTGGGCCATCAGGCCCGCGTTAGAGCGACAATGTCGTTCACATTTGTCACAGACGAATGTTGTTCGAGTTGGTCTGAGGTGTCGTATACAAGGTGTGATTAGAGTCTAGGCCATGCAGGATAAAAGTCTAATGATAGTTTTACCAATTCAAAACCAAAAAGTGTCCACCGGCGCTAAGTCTACGTCTCTCTTCTCTACCAGTCCCGACAGGAAGCTGTTCCCAGAATGCCAGCTACAGAATAAACCGAGCTAAAGGAAAACCACCAACACGCATTAGAGAAGTGTGCTGCTGTTCTCTAGTTGGGCTGAACGATAGAGGAAAAAACATCACTTGATATTTTTGCTTTGTTTTTTTTGTACTACATAAAATTGAATAAAAAAGAGATACATGGGCGTCCGGTAGTGTGGCGGTCTATTCCGTTGCCTACCAACACGGATCTTCGGTTCAAATCCCCGTGTTACCTCCGGCTTGGTCGGGCGTCTCTACAGACACAATTGGCTGTGTCTGCGGGAAGAAGCCGGATGTGGGTATGTGTCCTGGTCGCTGCACTAGCGCCTCCTCTGGTCGGTCGGGGCGCCTGTTCGGGGGGGGGGGGGCTGGAGGGAATAGCATTATACTCCCACGTGCTACGTCCCCCTAGTGAAACTCCTCACTGTCAGGTGAAAAGTGGTTGGCGACTCCACATGTATCGGGGGAGGCATGTGGTAGTCTGCAGCCCTACCCGGATCGGCAGAGGGGGTGGAGCAGCGACCGGGACGGCTTGGAAGAGTGGGGTAATTGGCTGGATACAACTTGGGAGAAAAAGGGGAAAAATACCCCCCCCCCAAAAAAAGAAGAAAAAATAAGAGATACATAATTTGACCAGCTATATGCAGCTTTTAACCGTCAAAGTGTCATTTGAAGAATTTGTCCCTCTAGCAATGATCAGGGTGATTTCAGAGGAGAAATAAGGTTGTCCGATAAGACATTAAATCAGAAAAAATCTAATTTGTCAGATGTGCAAGATTACTCCAAAAGCAGTCATAAAAAGCGGAATTTGCTCATTTTTAAAAACGTTTTTTTTTTGTTTTACCCTAACATGAATGGTGGGCCCAATTTGCCTTAAACTGCATCCTTTGTAATGTGACTCCTATACGTGTATGTCAAAATATCGACTCTGAAACAATACACCACATTGTTGAGCCCTATTCTCCAGGTAAACTGGTTTGACCCAGTAAAATCGGATGATGGTTGCGAGATGAAAACTGGACAAGTCTTACTGGCCCTAGTAAGGCAAGTTACAGCGGAACGATATCTGGGGCTAACATTATGCTGCAATGTGGCATTATGGATTTAGACACAGATATGTGCCTGGTTCAGGTTTCAATCATCCCACTACTCTCACACCTACCCATGTTCTTGTCTTGTCTATCTTGTCAATACAATGAATGCTCCACCACCACCTGGCCACCACCGTGCATCTAAAGAATGGCTTTGAACCCTTGTTCTCATCTCCTTTGTCCTGTGGCTTCCTGCTCCCTTTCTACTGTGTCGCTGGAGCCTGGACTCCACCCCATCTCATGTTCCCTGCCTGGTTAGGATATTGTCATGGTCTCGGGAGGGCAACACACATAGATGTGACTATTTCCTGTGTGTCTTGCCAGTGAATGAGTGTGTGTGTTTGTGTGTGGATGTGCGTTGGCAGTGGGGGCATTTGCTGTGACTATGGTCCTGTATGCTCGTTCATGGATACGGATGTTGTGCTCTTTAATTCTTTGAAACCAGCACACAATCACGAGACATCATGCCAAGAGGTGATGATATGGAGGAGAGGAGTGTATGTGGTGTGTGTGTGTGCGTGCGTGTGTGTGTTTGTGTGTGTGGGCGGGTTGATGACAAAGAAAAGATAACAGCTGCACACAGGAGGCACAAAAGTGTCCTGATTGCTTCTGTTTGCTGATAAGATGACCAATTGATGGAGTACCTCCATCTCACCTCATGGTCCAACATAATAACAAAAAAACAAAAAAAACAGGTCCAGACTCCCCTGGCAAACACAGGCCCATTAAACAAGAGTACTGATGATAGGGAAAACCATGGTTGCCTGGAGAAGGAACATTGTTGTGTCCACACATGACAGTGGTTCCTCTGTATTTTAATAATGCTTTATACTATACACACGCAAAAAAGAAGCAATAAAATCTGGCTTTCGGAGCCCGAAACATTAGATATTAACACATATGGACATCCTACTCCCAGAGATTGACAGTATCTATGTGGAACCAATACAAACATTGTGCTGCATGGAAACAAGCTTGAGGTAATAGAGAGCTGTAGCGTTTTGGGGGATATTACGTCCATTTCACTTCCTGGCAAACATCACTTGAGTCAAGTATTTATAAGCAATGGCTCTACAGTAAGTCGTTTGGGTTTTTATGGAGCGCTGTTGAGCCAGCTGCCAGATCTGGTTAGAGTTGCCTGCCAAGGGACATTTTGTAATTGTACAACCAGGTCTGAAAATAATGCAGCTTGCTGAGAGGTAGTGGTTTCAAGGATAATGAGACAACAGCTACTTGACATTGACCTAGACAAAGCTGACCTCAAATGGACAAGTTTGAGCAGCTGTCATGTTGGGTTGAAACAAAACAACATCCACTTCCACTCTATCTGTCTCTTTTAACCAGTCTGAACTCTACCGTGACCTGGCTTGTGTTTGGCTCGAGGTTAGGTCCATCACGTCTTTAAGCTTGAACAGATAACTCAAAGTCAAGCCACCAAAGGGTAAACAAACGGCTTTCTCTAACAAAATACGCCATCAGAGTTGGCTCATGTGTCTTCACTGCTAAGTTACCAGACAATCATATGACGACCCAGAACAGCTTGTCAACAGCAGGGACCTATTCTCTACGCCGAGTTTGACAACTATGCAAACTTTTCTACAACACACCCAGATGATGTATTTTTCAAGTCCCAAAGAACTGGACGGGGGCATTCCGAAAATCCACGAAGACCGTCTCCATCTTACCCTCTGATTTTTTCCCCCTACTTCTGCATTTGGGGGGGGGGGCTGTAATGCCGGTGAGCTTTCCAGCTGCACAAACAAAGCCAGGGAGGATAACAAAGGCTGCCAGCAGAGAAGGAGAAAAAGAAGAAGAAGGAGCAGAGAGAGGATGGGGGTCCAAAAACCACAGCATCTCAGTGTGCACTACCTGCTCCAAGATGGCTGCAGCAGGAGCGTTGGGATTGACGAGACATCAGGAAACCACGACATGACCACAGTGATTAAATGTGCCACTACAGCCAGCAGCAGCCGTCCATAAATCAGGCTGCGTAACCTGTGCAGAGTTAGCAAAGTGCGGCCATTCCCGTCCAAAGCCACAGGCGCAAAACCAAAAACCTTGTGTTAAATTCCCTTGTCATCATTTCTGAAAGATCTGTCATGACGTTTGTGTGGGTGTGGGTCATAGATTAATGAGAAAGAAAGAGAGAAAAAAATCCCATTTAGAGTTCTGCAAACCCCTTTTCGACACAACCACCAACTGGCAGTACATAGAAATAAGGGTGGTCTTGGCTTGAAGTGTGATGTGCAGAATGGCATAACTGCAGCGCAGGATCATTCAAACAACCCCCCTCCCCTGCCGACAAAGTGTTAGGAAATCCTGGCATGCTGTTACAAGCATTATTGCCTGGGCATTTTGGAGGTGGGGTTGGGGGGGGACACTTTTCTAAGTCATCGGAGAGGGAAAAGCATGTAACAGGAGCTTTTAAAGCTGATGGATTCTTTCATGGTAGGTACGAATGGTGTCTTAAAATAGTCAGAACCTGTCTTTTCTCTCCACCAGACATCAGCTCGTGTAAATATTTATGAAATCACACGCGAATGTTGACAGCATCTTCAACATGACCAGACAAGATTATATTTTTTTTTTAAAAAGAGGGATGAAGAAATTCACAGGAGAGAGTGGGAGAGTAAGCCTGTGTGTGTGTCTGTGTGAGAGAGAGAGACAGACAGACAGACAAAGAGACAAGAGAATTAGTTTTTGCACATCTTTGTTTACAGATATATGGATATACAGACATCTCAACCTGGTAAGACTGCGTAAAGACTCCGTTGTATTTGCAGACGGGAATGGGAAACGCAGAGGAGGCCGACTAGATTCCTCTGATCCCAGACACTCCCCGTTGGCCGAGAGACAGAAATCTACATGCTGTCAGCTGTATGTTGCGACTTGCGCTTCGGTAGCTTCCTAACAGAAAGCGTTTCTTTTGCTCCAGTTGCCACACCCAAGGAAAGTGTTTTTCAGGCAAACTGGGGGTGGGTACCAGCTAAAATACTTAGCCCATGCAGCCCAGATGGCTGTGGCACCACAGAGCACTATTAATATCACAGAGAAAAGCCTACAAGCAATTTCTAAATAAATTATCCGCATTGTTGCCTGTGATCTGGTGACCTGCCCGAGCCAGCAAGTCTTTGTTTTTGGAAGTTATGTATTTACCCATTGCCACTGACTGCTTCCTTTTAAACAGGGAGAAGGCCAGGAGCCTCTGGCAAGTCTCTCCTGTTCACCTGTCTGATCTTTCAATGTTTTTACCTCTCCAATATGGTGGCCTTAAGTGCTGTGTGTTGACAACAAAAGAGAAGTCGCCCTCCCAGAGGAAAAGCCTTCTCGTTGCGTCCTATTAGCGGCCTCTCCCAGAGCTGGGCTGAAACACGAGCATCCTTCAGGGATCGCCCCACCCACTCCAAGCACACCCCTGCCTTCAACACCCAAGTGACCTGCCCCCCCCAAAAAAATCCCACACTTCCAGTTCCCACCACTGAACTATCATTCATTTATTTAACCATCCATTCACTTCTACGTCTGTTTATTTATCCTCCCCATCTATTTGTCTTGATTTCTCACGCACCCCTGGCAGTCCTCAATACGAGGGCTGTGATTATAGCGGTCCCCCTGGCCCACGTAGGCGGTGATGATGAAGGCTGGCTGACTGAACACAGCTGGCAGGGTGGGCAACACGACGCTGTCCAGAGACCTCTTCAGCCCCGTCACGTCATAGTCTACCGGACTGAGCCAGTCTCTCGGCTCTGACATAATGGATTTTAAAGACCTGCTATATGGACTGGTAAAACCCATAACGGTGTGTGGGTGTGGGTGTGTGTGCGCTCGCGAGCCAGGGTGCCACAAAATCCTCGTGTGTCTAAAAGGCTTTAGCTGAGCATGTGCCTGGAAATACGGAGCATCCAGCCAAAGCGGTATTGAACCACCCGGTAGCTCTCCTCTGGGCCAAGGATGGTGGAGTGTGTGACAGCGTGTGTGAAGAAGCTTGGCAGCAGCCAGGGGGCTGTGGTGTGGCGGGTTTTGTTCTGGTGTAATGAGCCGCGAGTTCACGTGGCCAAAGATGCAGACGGCAGGCTGGCCGAATCATGCCCGGTCTCCAGCCGCTTCACAGCACACTGAGAGATTCGGCCATGTCACCAAGCAGTACCTGAGAACATAAGCATCCCCCCCTCCCCATAACCCCTACCCCCACAAAAAAGGAGAAAAAGCCACATCACTTTCAGCAACAGCTTCATGTATGGTGTTGACAGAAGCCCCTCAACACTTGATACAGCTACCATTCTCATACCACTTCCTACCGTTAACCACACTTCCTGTCTGCTAACCCTGAATGATGGTCTTCATGTGGTCGGCCTGTTGCAATGTCCAAATGTGTCTGAGGGTTCAGTTTCATTTGGCTTTAGCACTGACAAGCAAGTGATAATGCCACTGCAGGCTTTTACCATTACAGACAACCTGCTAATGAGCACTACTCCATCAGAGTCTACCACAGGAGAGGGGATGATGGATGGAGGTTTTTATCTAGGCAATAAAGGCTAAGCTTATCATCTTATCTTACTGTTATTTGGGAATTGCCCGACAACAAGGAGCTTCGTGGCTGGGCTACTGACTCCTATCTATGCCCCAATGTTGAATTTTCACCCAATGTTACTTTCAGATACAAGGAAACACAACAGATCGCACAGCGGTTCTGTTAGTAGGGATATTGACAAGGTACACCAAGTGTCCCTCTATTTTCTTGGGGGAAACCAGAGAAATTTAACCGCCAGATATAGCAAAGGGCTCAACCAACTCCCAAACATAAACATCACAGTTAAATAACTGTTTTTGGAGATTTAGCTCCACCTTCACAGAGCACCGTAGGGCTGCAATCAACGACTGCTTACATTATTGATTGAGCTACCATTTTCCCTGCTTAGCTGATTAATCATTCAGTTGGTTAAATGTCAGAAATAATGAGATATGCCTATCACAAATTTCCAGAGCACAAAGTGATGTGGCAAAGCTGTTTACTTAGTGTAATGATATGAATCAGAGAAAGGCCAGCAAATCTCAGCATCTGTGAACTTGTGAGCAGCAAATGTTTGACTTGATCGTCGACTTAATCCATTAATCGATGAGTAAAACTGTTAACTGGTCAATCCCCTGTCGATCAGCTCATCGATTTATCGACTCGTCGTTGCGGCACCACACTGTGCGTGTGTGTGGGGGGGAGGGGCTGTCCATAGAGCACACCTAAGTCTGTAATTCACTTCTTTTTGCAGTGAAAGTAACATCCTATGGTTTTGCGAGTTTCATTCTCTGACAGCAAAGCTAGTGCAAGAGGTTAAATCTCTGCCCGCCTCAAACTCCCAAGAGATTAACTCTCCGGTAGAGGGGATAATGGCAGCTTTTGTCTTATTAATGCATCCTTTCAGTACAATGCCTCTCTTGGAGAGACGGATGAACAAGCCTAAACAACATCGGAGGGGGGGGGGCACAGCAGGCCTTCGCAACGGCTTCGAGAAGCTGCGGACCCCCCCCCTCCTTAAAAGGACGCACCAGGGGGCACAGCAAGGCGCACCCTCCAACATAAGCCTGCATAGGAAGGAAGCAAAATTGCATTGATCACACGACCAACAACCGGCGGCGGCTGGTTAATATTTAGGCTGACGAGAGGTTAGTTAGTGATGCATACTCCCCGTTGAACAAATGGAGCTGTCACATGGAGCGCTACCTCCATGTGGCTGTCGGTGGGAAAAACACAGCGTTTTTCGTTGGCGGCGACCCCAAATGTAAACGCGGTAGCGACGCAAGTCGAGTCGCCTCACGCGTGTTGCGCAAATCGATTCGAACTATTTTCGGACGGCGTCAGATACGCCGCCAACTTGCGAGTCCCATTTCAACGCGTGCGATTTAGCATGAACGAGACTCGCATAATGGACTGAATGCGGGGTTGTAGGCGACTGCGGACGACATAACCGAGCCCTGAATTCACTGGGGGTTTTTCTGGTCATGTGTGATTTATGCTAAAGTCGCATATCTAGGTTGAGAGGCAGAATACAAACCGCTCTTGCTTTTGTTCCCCCTTTTCCTCGGATATCTGCGGCACACTGGTTTCAATCTCACCATGATGTTGAACGCGTTTCTCGATGCTGTTCCTTACCCCATGAGAGAGAGGGAGAGGGAGAGTTGGGCGCAGTCAGAGTTGTCCTCTAGTATTCTTCCATGTGGACGCCAGTTTCCAAAACGCTCTTGTCAAAAGTTCACCTCGTCTTTATGCTATTCTTTTTCTTTCCCCCGGGTCAAGATCGAGGGACAATTAGAAAAAGAACAAGTGAAAAAAAAAGCAACACGATGACGATCACAACTTTCGAAGAGCACTAGATGATGTTCCCTGTCTGGTCGCGAGTAAATCCATTGCTGGGCTGCGCCGCCGGATCCGAGTAGAAATGTTAACGCCGCAAAAAATACAACAAAATCGGTACGAGCCCTGAGGAGGAGGGGGGAAAGAAAGATAGCGCGGTACTGAATTAAAAATAATGGATACTTCAAGAGGAGGTCATGCCTTCTCTTTTGTCGCTGTTGAGCGTCCGCCTGATTGTCCTTTGCTCTTAACTCTGGCAACTGCTCCACAGGCTGCGAAACGTCAGTGGGGCGCGCGCACAATACACGGTCACACAAACACACACACACACTCACCCCCACACACACACACTCTCTTACTATTTACACACACACACACACACTCTTACTCACACTCTCACTACTTACACTTCACGCGCGCGCACACACACACACACGCACGCACATCACCACACTCCGTCTTTGGATGTCCCCATATTGACTTTCCAGAGAGAGCATAGTACCCCGATATCGAAATATAATGGCGATCTAGTTAATTCGATTTTGGGACGAGTAGAGTACATTCAGACTGCTTATGTTTCAGTCCCATTTTCCACTCCTGAATGGTACAAATGAGGTCCAGATGTTTTCATCCTGTTCCACCTCCTCACTTCCTCTCTGCTGGTAGATCCCAGCGTGAACGCCAGTACACGAGTTCCCTTTAAAATCCCCGACTAGTCCGCTGCAAACCCATATCCACCTTATAGGACCATATAATAATGATGATGATGATGATGATGTTAACTTTCTTAAACAGAGTTGGAAAGGGCTTTACACGAGGAAACAATGGCGAAGCAGCAATAAATGCAAAGCAGCGGTCAGTAGATTTTCAAATCAGTTTCTATTTCTAAAGCACTTCAGACACAGCACAGTGGATCCGAAGTGCTTCACATGACAACAGAGCAAAAACGACGTCAAACCAGTAGGGGGGCACGTTGACAACACTCACACGTGAGCATAGCACAGACACACAACGTACCCACACACGCCATAAACGAGAAGGCAACAGGAATCAGTTGCAAGGCCAAGTGTTAAAGCGTTTCATGCAGGCTATGCATGTTATTTGTAGACAATAGGCAAAATAATTTGCTTTCTCGTTTTTCACACAGAGAAGCTGGGACAGCTTTTTTGGGCAATTCCCATTTGGCATTAAGATGCTCCTTAAAATGACGTTTTACTATCATTACTGTTATTGTTGCTCTTCGTTGGAGCGGGTAGCTCGTTCTTCTCCATGATAATGCCCGAGGTGTGTGATGGGAGTGTGACGCGAGGGTACGTCGGGGCATGTTAGTCAGCAGGACTGTGTCTGAACTCATACGGGGCAGGTGCTCGCATATAGGAACGGGCCCTTCGCAGAAGCAGAGGGGAGCGTAACGTCTGCACAGTCATTCCCCTCTTTAAGTCAAAGTCGTCTCGAGTAGCAATGTTGTTATGTGTCTGTGACCGCTGCAGGTTGCTAGCTGACGTTGTGATCATGTTTATTAGAGAGAGAGAAACTGAAAGATTATTGATGTGAATCACTTCTTGTAATTGGGGATTCCTCTTTTGCGTAAAATTAGACAGGCAAGCTTTATGAGTTGATTGATGGGATTTAAAAATTTTTTTTTTACGCTTGATTCTTTTTCTGTACTGTCAAAAATGAGCCAAAATGTCCCACAGACGTCTTGTAACAGAAGAGAAATCTTTGGGCAAGATGGAATACATGCCATGATTGTGTTTGCTAAGTTATGCCTCGTGTGACTTGGTCATCACGACAGCTTGCTCGGTTTGGCTGCGTGAACCACAGGCAAGCACGCAATCTGCTGTCTTACCTTCCAGCTCTTCAGTCTAAACTTGTGATGGCTTGGTGTTTCCATAGTGAGGCTTTTGAAAATACAGTTGCAGCAGCCTAGAGAAGGCTGCGTTCTGGTGACACAGCAACCACAGCATGGGTGAGAACTCACTGTGCTCAGCACACCTTTGCGGTGAAGGATTCTTGCCAACAAAAATAAGCATGTTGAACCAAGTTGTTTCTGGTAGATGCCAGACTCTGCCAAAGAAAGGGTTGATCATTTGGAAATCCACTCCTGCAGTACTCACCCCTGCCTCCTCCCTGCTCCAGTTGGTGCGTGGGATGTGCTCACACAGAAAAAGAGGAACTTTTGAAATGACCATAAACTTTGCCGCCACTTTTGTGTTTTTTCACCGCCGCCTTAAAAAAAGTGTGTCTCAACCTTAGGCCTTGTGGTGCTGGTGGTGGTGGTGGAGGGGGTGGGGGGGCTCATCTGTGGTGCCCTTCAGTGCCGTTGCTTTCTTCCCTGTATTTGTCACGTCACCCTCCACTCATGTGTCGGCAGGTTGAATGGACGGCACGTAATCTGGATGTCTGGCAGACGTGCTTTATGACGTTGGCCGCTCCACTGTCAACAGGGTTTATGATGGGGATGAGTTTAGGAGCAGCACAATACTCCTCTGAGGAACCCCATTGCTACGTCTCCCACTTAGCGTAGAGGGAGGGGTCAAGAGCCCTGACCTCACTTCCTGTAAGGGGGCTCCTCACAAGCATTCCATTGTCTGTGAGAATGAGCACGGGCTCATGGGACTCCCCACATCTGGCAGCTGTTATTAGCTAACCTCCTGTATATACCCTCTACCCCCTGCCCTCCACCCACCACCAACCCCACCGACACCACCCCAACCCCCCTAAAACAGACTGGAATATGTTGCTTGTCGAAGTGTCCCCCAACGCACCCCTAAAACAAACTTTTTTTTTGGGGTTGGCATTGTTTGAGAAAAACAGTCTTGCTCGGGCCCAAGGCCTCTGGCTGGGTCTAGTGTGACAGCTGGGTTTTCATTTTATTTATTTATTTGTTTATTTTTGTTTTTCTTATATGGGAAGCAACTCGTGGACCTGGAAAGCCACTCACTCACTGTAAGTACTCACAGCTAGCTGGCCCATCTCTGAGGAAAGAGAAATGGGGCAAAAAATAAAAAATAAAAAATTGAGAGCAGGACTCAGCAGTTAAAATGTGTTCAGCGAGATTGAGAGGCTTCGAAAATAAAAACAGAACGAGAAACTTCATAATTTAAAGCTGTGCACTTTGTGACTGGGGGAGGGGGCGGGTAGTTATTGCAAAAACAGAATGTGAAGAATGACAGTCATAATGCTTTATGTTTGCTGACGGACTCAAAAAATAAAAACGACAGAAAATGACATTGGTCTCGATTTTTAGTTCTCCAAGTTTCCGTGTCGAGTTCTGGTTTTTGTTTTCTCAAGCAATTGCTTCTTGACATTTCTGCGTAATTCTGCTGTTAAGTACATAAGTGATTATAGAGCATGAAATTGTTTGTTTTGGACTTACAATCAATGTGTTTTGATGAATGTGTGCTTTTCTTAGTGTGACAAATAACCTGGCCTCCGCCTCCATGTGCTATAGCACTTGATCCATATATCTCACTAAAGGACGGGGATGACTCATTCTCTCCTGGTTGCTGAGCTGGTCACGGATTTCACTTTCATCGATGCTACGGACGACTTTTGTCTCAAAGCTTCACTCGTATCGTTTCTGAACCGAAATGTCGAGACACATTTTAATAGAAACACAATGAAAAGCTATGACTGTGTACAGCATGTAATGTACCCAAAGCAAATTCACAAGGTCTGCATAGGCTTTGGACTCGATAACAGTCATGCTTCACATCTATGATACTGTATGTCCTTGTCATCCCATAATTCACTTGGGCAATGTCTTCGCACCACTCTTTTCTCCAGTATTATGTGACGTACCGGCCACGCTCTGCAAGAGATGTGGACTTGAGGATGTGCGCAACTCTGCAAATAAAAAGGGGAACTAGAGTAAAGACTTTGTTTTCACCTTTATACCACAATGATCGCAGACGAAGAGTGATTGTTACAGATAGCACTGTAAATGTAGACTGTGGTTATCCGATGTGGCTGTATCCCCTTTGTGAAAGTGAGGTCAGGTCAGGTCAGACACACAGGGAAAACGAGAGAGAGAGCAAAAAGGATGCAGATGCTGAAAGTAGGGCGTACATCTCCCTGACTAAGACCAGATATGCTATTATTCATCTTAATCTATTACCCAACCCTGTACCCCTTCTTTCCAAACAGTTTAAGACCCAAAAAGGCAAGGAGGAAAAGTCTGAATTTCCTTCGATTCTACTTTTAGACACAGGCTTACACTGGGGAAGCCATTAACAGTCAACTACAACTGTTCTCAGGCTCCATATTGTGGGGACTTTCCATCCTTTGTTGATGGGCCTAACCTAATTTCCATACCTTGTATAAGTCAACGTATGGCGTTGGCTGTCCGTAAATGAAAAACAGGGCAATGACCACCTGCAACGAACAGCCTGCAATGAACAGCCTGCAAAAATGATCTCGTTTTCTTGGGCGTATCATTTACTTTAGTGTGTCTTTGAGAACATTTCCAGGGTCGAGTGTTTTGCATAGCCTGAGGGTTTCGGGTTGGGTTGATGCAAAGCAAGCCCCCTAACAGAAAGAGAGAGAGAGATGCAGAAGAAGGATCCTGCATTACTTCCCCTTCTGAAGTCAGAAAGTCTCTTTTGCCATAAAGGATAGAAATAGAAACCTTCCCTTTTCCACAGAGATGCTCGGACACACGCGTATTTTTAGCCGGCAAATCCTCTGTCGGTCACGCAGGGATGAAAAATCCTGTGATTCAGTCAGAGCTGATGCGGTGATTGGACCTAATTGGCGAAAAGAGAAGGAGATGTGTGCGGCCGTTCATACCACCCCTGCAGTGTGCTGCTGACAGTTAAAGGGTATTTTTAAACATTCCTCTTACGTAGATGCAACTCAGTCATCCCCAACTGTTTTATTTGGGGTAGGGATGATGAAATAAAAAAAGGTCTTAAGTGACCATAAAAATTCGTTTTGTTTCCAGTGCCCTTGAGTGTCATCAATGAACATGTACTGATATTAGGAACAAACTGCACTGTGAACATCTCAAAAAATGCACATCTTATTCGCAAGGCGTTCTCACCTTTAACAATCTCAACAACTCAAACAAAAGAAATCTTTTGATGAAAGCTTTTCTGATGCGTCAGCTTGCTTTTCTGGGGTTGCTGGGTAGCTAAAGAACATGATTCAGAAAAGCTAATTTTAGCTCTGTTGCACCGCTGCAAAAACATCTATTTCACAATATCAATGCAAAGTGTCCAAACAGTATGTTGTGTAAATATGTAACATAAGCTGCTCAATCGAACATGTGCAGTCAGCATAGGCGTAATTTATGTTCACCACTTTATGTCATGGCTCATTTCATCCCCACCACTTTTTGAAAGCCTTTAGCTAGTTGAACTTCCATCCATCCCTCCATTGTCTTAACCTCTTATCCTGCTCTCAGGGTCGCGGGGATGTTGGAGCCTATCCCAGCAGTCATTGGGCGGCAGGCGGGGAGACACCCTGGACAGGCCGCCAGGCCATCACAGGGCCCACACACACACACACACACACACACATTCATACCTAGGGGCAATTTAGTACGGCCGATTCACCTGACCTACGTGTCTCTGGACTGTGGGAGGAAACCCATGCAGACACGGGGAGAACATGCAAATTCCACACAGAGGACGACCCGGGATGACCCACCAAGGTTGGACTACCCCGGGGGCTCGAACCCAGGACCTTCTTGCTGTGAGGCGACCACGCTAACCACTGCGCCACCATTTATATGTTTAAATATTCACTTAAATATTCACTAAAAAGGTCTGTCTTTAAAATGTATATCAAGATATTTTGAGACAGAAACAACTTTTCAGTCACAAAGTAAGAGCTGCAATCCCTTTTTGGTGCATGTTATGGGTTGTATTGCCCCTTTAAATGTATTTCAACTGGTAAAAAGGACCGGGTGAGCTATAATCTTTACAATATAACCCTCATGAATGAAATCAAGCCATTTCGAGGCAGAAAAAAACCTTTCAATCACAACCTAGGAGCTGCAATCACTTTCTGGCAGGTGGAAACCGCGGACGGCAATTAGTTTTCGGCAGACGACCTCTTTTTGGCACGACACCTGCACTCAAAATGAAACTGAAGGAACAGAGTTTATGAATAGCCGTATGCAGCGCGTGAGACCCATTAATAATAATAATTAATAACACCTTTATTTATACAGCACTTTTCTAAAAATGTTAATAGAATAAAACATTTAAAATTGAAGCTCAACGGAACCTTAAGGGGAAAAACGCCTCTCCATTAACGTGGTGATTTTTTTTTCTTTTCTGCCCACATGGCTCAAGGGACTGGAAACCACATTGCTTTTGGAAAGTAATCAAGTGAAAATACTATGAAAATAACTATGGACACAAAAGAACACTGTACTACATGGAGAGTTTTTAGTGGACCATATGAAGGTAAGACTGGTTTATTAATAAGCTTTGCTGTTTTAGCTAAGTTCCACGTGTATTTGCCCACAACTGCTTGGGCTATTTTAATGCTAGCTAGCTAGCCTAGCTAAACGTGGGTGTTACAGGCAGCAGGAAGTAGCTGGTGCTAGATAGCTAACGTTAGTCAAGCTGGTTGTGCATTTCAGGCAACAATTAGATAAATATTGGGATATAGACTGATGCGTATAGCAAGGCCAGTCGATTTTCATGTTGGCATATAACAGAGATAGGATAAGTAACTACACGGTTACTTTTGGTCTGGGATATCCTTCTGATGGCCTGGCGGCCTGTCCAGGGTGTCTTCCCGCCTGCCACCCAATGACTGCTGGGATAGGCTCCAGCATCTCCGTGACCCTGAGAGCAGGATAAGCGGTTTGGATAATGGAGGAATATCCTTCTGAAAGAAGAAGACATCCTTCATCTCTTCTAGGGACTGTATTGCACTTGACTAATGTCAGCATGTTTGGGGGCTGACAATGGATGTCAGTTCTACCAGTGACAGCCTTGTTGATGTTGGCACTGATGTCAACATTTCTTGTTTCTAGTGTGCTGCAATATGCTTGGAGTAGTGATATCCATAGGTCTAACAGTGTCAGTATTTAGGAAAACATGCCTAGGTGGTGTGCTTGACAGACATGTCGGTTATGTGGCTTTCATAAACTTTTTATTGTTTTACATGACAGTGACTTTCAAATCACTAGAATAAAAGATGCAGATGTGTCTACCTTTTCATTGTCATCCATGTGAGCAGGTTAACGTTATTGCATTGTAACACATAAAAAGTGCAAGCAGCTTTTAGAGGCGATCCTTAAAGGGGTGCTGTTTACATCTAGCAGCAGTATATGGCCCACTGAAATAAGGTCCCCAGCACTTTTCAAAACAAACTGACGCCCATGGCAGTCAGGACTACAACTATTTCCAATTACAAACTTCAGGCAATGATCCTGCATCCCTCTGTTCAGAGAAAGTCACACAACAGTTTTGCTTTGCATCTTATACAATGTCCTTGTTTTGTTTTTTTTTTGTTTTGTTTTACTGCTCATCCCCAAACACAAGGAGTGGTGTATAGAGTCAGCATGGCTTACCTGTCTCCACTTTGAATTACTGGCTCAAGTGTTGGCTGTGCCACATGTCTCGGCTGTTTACAGGTTTAAAAGGTAATCCACCTCTCCCCAGTGCTTCCCTTTAGACGGTGTAGTGTTGGGTTTCCCCTTATCTCTGGCTTATCCAATGTCATTTTTCCAGCACAATAGAATTCCTGTTCCAGCTTCACTTGATCTGTTCATTGTGGCGGCATGAGGCTCGACTCGACTATTCGCATCCACGTAACCCGATCAGAACAGAAACAAAGGAAAATATGGTGTGGCCTTGATTTGAGCCATTATGTTTGTGGTAATCTTTGACTGAGCATGGGTGAAACCACATTGTTTTCAACCTGAGGTGTTGAGCCTGGTTGCCGGCCTTGTCTATCTGCTGTGTTTCCAGTGTGACGTTTAAACTGGGGCTTCAAGCAGAGTGGCAGACACATCTAAATGAGTGTTTACCTTCTTTGTATTACTCAGTGAGTTATGTGTGCTTGTAGTGTGGCGGACAACAATGCTTCTTCGATATTTCATAGCTCCTTTCTTTGTGCTGAGGAGTCTTTTACAGCCGAGCTACTGAAATGACCGTAGATGCGTGTGTCTGTGTGTTGGTTTCTGTATGACTATTTGCTGTGTTTAATGTTGTGCTTTGCGTGTTGTCCGTCATCTGATCCACTGGGGACAGTTATTTCTCTCAGAGTCGGGCAGGCCAATATACACTCACTGGCCACTTTATTAGGTACACCTTGCTAGTCCCGGGTTGGACCCCCTTTTGCCTTCAGAACTGCCTTAATCCTTCGTGGCATAGATTCAACAAGGTACTGGAAACATTCCTCAGAGAGTTTGGTCCATATTGACATGATAGCATCACGCAGTTGCTGCAGATTTGTCGGCTGCACATCCATGATGCGAATCTCACGGTCCACCACATCCCAAAGGCGCTCTATTGGATTGAGATCTGGTGACTGAGGAGGCCATTTGAGTACAGTGAACTCATTGTCATGTTCAAGA
This sequence comes from Lampris incognitus, assembly GCF_029633865.1. Classification (NCBI taxonomy): domain Eukaryota; kingdom Metazoa; phylum Chordata; class Actinopteri; order Lampriformes; family Lampridae; genus Lampris; species Lampris incognitus. The sequence continues at coordinate 46,510,053 of NC_079220.1, read as the reverse complement.
AACCAGTCTGAGATGATTCGAGCTTTATGACATGGCGCGTTATCCTGCTGGAAGTAGCCATCAGAAGATGGGAACACTGTGGTCATAAAGGGATGGACATGGTCAGCAACAATACTCAGGTAGGCTGTGGCGTTGACACGATGCTCAATTGGTACTAAGGGGCCCAAAGTGTGCCAAGAAAATATCCCCCACACCATTACACCACCACCAGCAGCCTGAACCGTTGATACAAGGCAGGATGGATCCATGCTTTCATGTTGTTGACGCCAAATTCTGACCCTACCATCCGAATGTCGCAGCAGAAATCAAGACTTATCAGACCAGGCAACGTTTTTCCAATCTTCTATTGTCCAATTTTGGTGAGCCTGTGCGAATTGTAGCCTCAGTTCCTTGTTCTTAGCTGACAGGAGTGGCACCCGGTGTGGTCTTCTGCTGCTGTAGCCCATCTGCCTCAAGGTTCGACGTGTTGTGCGTTCAGAGATGCTCTTCTGCATGCCTCGGTTGTAATGAGTGGTTATTTGAGTTACTGTTGCCTTTCTATCAGCTCGAACCAGTCTGGCCATTCTCCTCTGACCTCTGGCATCAACAAGGCATTTTCGCCCACAGAACTGCCGCTCACTGGATATTTTCTCTTTTTCGGACCATTCTCTGTAAACCCTAGAGATGGTTGTGCGTGAAAATCCCAGTAGATCAGCAGTTTCTGAAATACTCAGACCAGCCCGTCTGGCACCAACAACCATGCCACGTTCAAAGTCACTTAAATCACCTTTCTTCCCCATTCTGATGCTCGGTTTGAACCGCAGCAGATCGTCTTGACCATGTCTACATGCCTAAATGCATTGAGTTGCTGCCATGTGATTGGCTGATTAGAAATTTGCATTAATGAGCAGTTGGACAGGTGTGCCTAATAAAGTGGCCGGTGAGTGTATATTCTGTGGTGGATGGAGCGCAGCATGGCTGAGTTTGAATCTCGAGGCTTCCTGCAGATTAGACTGATGTTTATAGAGCCTTGCTCAAACACTTCCAGCTGAATACAGCATAATCCACTTGTCAATTTTTACAGTCTTGTCCCTTAAAAGTAACACCGAGAAAATACAAAGCCATGTCAAGGATCTGTCATACAGGAAGTGATTCATCTCCTGTCAGTTGTACTGTCAAAGCGTGCACGATAGTCAGGAGTGTTGTGAAGCGGTTGCTGCAGATAGCATTACTCAACTGAGAACTTTATCTACCTCACCTCCCTCATGTGTACCGGTAAAGGATTTTCTGCTTTTTCCTGACTTTTAATTAGCTCTAACTTAAACAGCATTGCATTTTAATGTACCAAATGTGATTCATAGGACAAGTTTGATTAATTAATTGAGTGAATTGACTGTTATCTAACCCTCAGAAGCAACACAGAGGGCACGGCAACAAAACCTGTTGTTTTGACCCCAGAACATATGGCAGGCATCAGCGGCTCCTCCTGTCATTGGCAAAGAAACCCAACCCTGACTGGTCCAGCTAATACTTTGACCAGAGAATGACTTCAAATGCTTGGTCATAGGTTAAAGTGTGTGCATTTTCACCATGATGTGCGTGTGTGTGTGTGTGTAGGGGGGGCAGTGTGTGTATTTGTGGCAGAGCGGGGGAGCAGTCGTGAGCCAATATGTTGTACATTAATAAGAAAAGTTGATGTTTTTTCGCAGATGAGACTCTGAACTACTTAACCCGGAGCACTCTGACTTGAAGAGCAGCTCTCAAAAGTTGTACAAGGCGGTCATGAGACGCTGGCTGCCGTTCTGTCCCATCTGGGATTACCCGTCGCAACATCTGGTCTGCTTCTTTGACCTCAGCGCTGACTGAATGGAAAGCACTTCACTCAGGTAAAAGACAGGGGAAATTAGAGCACAGATGTTCCACCCCCCCATCCCCCGAACAACAGCCAGAAAAAAAGACCCTTTCCACACCCACTCATCTGTGTGTGTGTGTGTGTGTGTGTGTGTGTGTGTGTGTGTGTGTGTGTGTGTGTGTGTGTGTGTGTGTGTGGAATTGAAGATCCCATAGATGGAGACTGTGTCCCAGGAGGACCCACAGGGAAATGGCCGAGAGGTTGAAAAAAGGAAGTAGAGGAGGGATGGCTGGGTGCGAGCAGGGGAAGTGAGGGAAGTCAAGTGAAGTTGGTCAATAGAGGGTAAAATAAGCTTTCAGTAACCAGGTCAAGCATGCACCTATTGGAATCTCGGCTGGAGAAGCTTGCACGCAGGCTGCTAGCTGTGTCTCGGAGACACGGAGGCCGGAAGCAAACCTCTGTGCATTTCTGGCTGGAGGCAGAAGGCGCGGTATTTGTTTGTAAACGTTTGTACAAAAGAGTGCTTGAGCGAACGTGTGCGTCACGTGCTCTCCTCTCTACCACGCTTTAATGGTCTATGTTCTGGGGCATGCCGACTTGGCTGCTAAGGTCAATGTTTGGGGTCATCAGATAAAAGGGATCAGGGTCAGGCCATTAATTTAAATCTAACTGCATTCACCAGACTCTTCTCATGGTCTGTTTTCTACCCCATACCCTCATTAAAGGTGAACCAACGAGTCGTGGTCGATGTGGTAAAATGGTCATCCATCCATTATCTACACCCTCTTAATCCAATTCAGGGTCACTTGGAGGGCTGAAGTCTATCCCAGTACACATTTGGCATGGAGACACTCAAGACAGGTCACCAGTTCATCACAGGGTACACACACACACACACACACACAATCACTCGCACATCATTCACACCAATGAGCAGTTTAAAGACTCCTATTCACCTAAAATGCATGTCTCTGGACTGTGGGAAGAAACCAGAGCTACCCACACAAACACCGGAGGAACTTCCAGACTCCATACAGGTGGGCTGGGGTCAAACCCGCACCTCCTGCTGGGAGGCGGTAGTGCTAACTGCTGAGCCATCCATCCATTGTCTTAACTGCTTATGCTGCTCTCAGGGTTGCAGGGATGCTGGAGCCTATCCCAGCAGTCATCGGGCGGCAGGCGGGGAGACACCCTGGACAGGCCGCCAGGCCATCACAGGGCCAGATCAGTAACATATATTTTGGAAATGCCACAAAATGTTAATGTGTTGGAGAATTACGATTACTACTACTTTCGGCTGCTCCTGTTAGGGGTCGCCACAGCGGTTCATCCGTTTTCATCTCTTCCTGTCCACCCAGTAAGGGTGATGTGCCCCTCAGAAACAAAAAAAAACAAGGACTATGAGGCAAGATGACAGGAGGGCAGCAGGGGTCTAAATCTCACACTCTCCAAATACAGCCTCAAGTGTTGCTTTCTATAAAACTGATCTCACACACACACACACACACACACACACACACACACACACACACACACACACACACACACACACACACACACACACACACACACACACACACACAGTAAGTGGATTGCATTTATACAGCGCTTTTCTTGCTACAATAGCCACTTAAAGCGCATTACAATCAATGAATGCCTCTCATTCACCCACACACACACTCAAACACTGACGGCGGTGTCGGCCATGCAAGGCGCCAACCAGCTCATCGGGAGCAGGTAGGGGCTAAGTGTCTTGCTGAAGGACACATTGACATTATTGCAAGGAGGAGCCGAGGATCGAACCGGCAACCCTCTAGTTACCAGACAACCTCCTGGGCCACTGTTGCCCCACGTGCACATGCATACACAAAACAAACACTCACACCCATATGTAACCCAGGTCAAAATAACCCAGGTTCAAATAACCTACATATAATTACAGTTGAATCATAATAAATAATCATAATTATTCATTTTGCAAATAAATAGTAAACCGTAGATAAGTAATTCATGGTACCAATAAATTCATATTCATATTGTTGGTTCAGATTGCTATTTCTTGAACGCAGTGCGTGCAGTGCTGATTAGCCAATCAGCTGCCTTGCTCGAGAGGGAGGACGTCTCAGAACCAGCTAGGTTTCAGAACGCCAGGCAAATGCTTGAGAGAAGCCACTAGAACGAGAGATAAAAGATTCTGCTTTGAAATAGCAGTGAGCTACAGTTGTTTCTTTCGTTATCCAAGTTGAGTATTTTGTTGGTCTGGTCATTCTCCGGGCCCTGGGTTTTGTATTGTGTCCGAGTATCGTCCTGGACTTGGTGAGTCAATTGCTAACTAGCCAAACTTTTCTGTTTTCAATGTCTGTGTGCATAAGCTAGTTAAAGCTATAAGTAGCTCAGTTATGTTGTAGATCATAATTTGTGTAAAGATTGTTGAGGAGCTACGTTTTTCTTTTGTGAACCGAATTCAGAATGTATTTTTCTTTTGTGCAAACCGAGTTGATGGGCTGGCTACTTCCAGCTGGGCCGCAGCAGCATGGTGTATCGGCACAGAAATTAAACTGCGTCACGCTTTAGCGGTCGGTAGATTGACTATGTCAATCGGTACTTCTGTTGTTTTCTTTTGATTATTTTATTGAGAGATATGTAAACTAATGTCTTTGCATGTGTGATGTGCCTGTTATAATGCAGGCCAGGTTTTTTCTTGGATTGGGAAGATCGCGCTTGGTGTTTCTTACCCCAAGCTGGAAACAAGATGGCGAGCCACCTATAGGAGCCCTGCTGAATCCACGTGGTCTGTCTGCGGCTTCAGACAACTCATTCTCAGGACAGTAGCCTACAGATTCGAGCACCTGGATTGTGGTAGGACTGAAATGTCCAGTTTGTTACTGCAAAACGAAGTTGGACTCATTGGAGCAACAACGGACTTTCCAAAAAGGACGGATTATAGTCTATATTGATTATTGATTTGATTTTTGATCTGATATTGTATTTTTAATTGCAGTATTGGCTGAGTTTATTACTCATTCATACTGTTCATGGGGTAATGCAATTGTTTGTTACTTTTGGCATTCTGATTTACTGGTTAAGTAACTTAGGTTAATGGAAATTAGAACTGAAACTTAGAGGCCTAATGGAAAAAATAGAACATAAAACAAATTAACATAATTTGTTAACTCAAACAAGAGATAACTTCAAATTAGAATTAAAAGGATCCTAAATTAGAACTAAAATATCTATCTGTAGAGGAGCTCAAGCAGGAGTCGTGACAACTTTCTCTTTCGGCTACACAACGTGCACCATTTATTCCTTCCACCATTACCACTACAACAACAACCCGCGCAGCGGAAGTGTACCACTGTAAACCCGAACCGAGAAAACAGCAGCTGTAAACAAATGTTCCTACCAGCTCAATAAGGGGAATTATGTATCCCCATAACCACTACACACGTCCCCCCAGAATTCGCCTTAATACGAAAAGTCAGTGTGGCGAGGGGGGCGGATCTCTCTGCCCCAACGGCTCCACAGAACAGGAGCTGGGGGCTGGTTAACCGCAGGCAAAGCAGCAGAGTCCTCACAGCTGGACCGGGGAAAGGGAGGGGCTGAGGAAGCAGAGGGCGGCTCGCCGTGGGGGCAGGGCAAGACCAACAGGGTGGTCTAAGTCCAGGTGAGCAGGTTTGAGGCGGTCCACAGAAACCCGCTCCAGCCTGCTGCCAACCTCCAGCACAAAGTGCTTATCTCCAGTGTCCCGTACCCGAAATGGGCCGTCGTAGGGTGGCTGCAGGGCACCGCGGTGCGTGTCGTGACAGATGAAAACATAATCCACCGACCGCAGCTCCAGGGGGCATAGGACTGAGAGCCGCCATGCTGAGAAGTGGGGACCGGTGCAAAAGCGCTGGCTTCCTCCTGCAGCGCAGTCCGTTGGCAGCTGGCGGACCAGGGAGGTGTGGCGGTGGGAAGGAAATCCCCTGGGACCCGAAGTGGCTGTCCGTAGACAAGTTCGGCGGATGAGGACTGGAGGTCCTCCTTGGGGGCCGTCCTGAGCCCAAGCATGACCCAAGGCAGTTTGTCGACCCAGCGGTCGTCCTTGAGGGTAGCCCGCAATGCGGCCTTCATCGAGCGATGGAACCTCTCGACCAATCCATTCGCTTGAGGGTGATACGCTGTGGTGCGATGGAGCCTCACCCCTAAACCTGCGGCGATCTCCTCCCAGAGCGCTGACATGTATTGCGGTCCTCTGTCCGAGAAGAGGTCAGATGGGGTGCCAAAGCGGGCGACCCAGGTTCCCATGAACGCTCGGGCAACCTCAGGTGCTGTCGTGGACGAAAGCGGGACAGCCTCTGGCCATCGTGTGGTCCTGTCGACCATGGTGAGCAGGTATGTGAAACCACGGGAGGGGGGTAGGGGGCCTACCAGGTCCACATTCACATGGTCAAACCTCCTCTCAGGTACCGTGAAAGGTATCAGGGGCGCTTTGACGTGCTTGAGCACTTTGGAGCGTTGGCACTCCACACAGATGTCAGCCCAGTCCTTCACATCCTTTTTGAGTCCATGCCAGACAAACTTTGCCGCCACCAACCTCTGTGAAGGCTTTCTGCCAGGGTGAGACAGCCCATGGACTGCGTCGAAGACCCGCCGCCTCCAAGCAGTCGGAACGACGGGGCGGGGCTGACCCGTAGAGACGTCGCACAGGAGCGTGGCGCCTTCGTCGTCGAAAGCCACATCCTCCAACTGCAGCCCTGTGACGGCGGTCCTGCATGCCTGCACTCCTGGGTCGGCGGCCTGGTCAGCCGCCATCTGGCTGTAGTCGAGTCCCAAATGGGCGGCACCAGCGATGGACCGGGAGAGACAGTCGGCGACCGGGTTGGACTTCCCAGCGACATGCCTCACGTCGGTGGTAAACTCAGAGATGTAGGCCAACTATCGCTGCTGGCGGGCTGACCACGGCTCTGCCACCTTGGCCATCGCGAACACCAGTGGTTTGTGATCAACGAAAGCCGTGAACTGACGGCCCTCCAGTAGGAAACGAAAGTGCCTAACAGCGAGGAAAAGGCCAAGCAGCTCACTATCAAAGGTGCTGTATTTGCGCTCTCTCAGGTTCAACTGCCGGCTGAAGAAGGCAAGCGGCTGCCACGCGCCGCTCACCCACTGCTCGTAAACCGCGCCGACAGCGTAGTCCGAAGCATCTGTCGTGATGGCGATGGGCGCTCCAGACACAGGGTGTGCCAGCATTGCCGCGTCAGCCAGGGCGGCCTTCACATCCTTAAAAGCCTTGTCCCTCTCTGCAGACCAGTCCACGGCATGTTTGGGGGCTGTGCCCTTCAGAGCCTCATATAGGGGGCGGAGGAGATCGGCAGCCCGGGGGATGAACCGGTGGTAGAAGGACACCATGCCATGCCAATGAACTCCCGGAGTGTGTGGGTGTGGAAAGTCTGCGACGGCCTCCACCTTAGATGGAAGGGGGGCCGCCCCGTCCTTGGTGACCCGGTGGCCCAGGAAGTCGATGTTGCTCAGACCAAACTGGCATTTGGCCGGGTTAACTATCAACCCGTGCAGGCTGAGCCTCTCGAAAAGGGCTCTGAGGTGGGACAAGTGCTCGGACACGGAGGTACTAGCAACCAGGATGTCATCCAGGTACACAAAGAGGAAAGGCAGGTCCCGCAATACTGAGTCCATGAGGCGTTGGAAGGACTGAGCGGTGTTCTTGAGCCCAAACGGCATGCGCAGGAACTCGAACAGTTCGAACGGAGTTGTCACAGCCGTTTTGGGGACATCAGCAGGATGGACGGGCACCTGGTGGTATCCACGGACGAGGTCCACCTTGGAAAAGATCACTTTCCCAGCCAGGTGGGCAGAGAAATCTTGGATGTGAGGGACCCGGTAGTGGTCCGGTGTTGTTGCGCCATTGAGCCGATGGTAGTCACCACATGGACGCCACCCACCGCCAGGCTTAGGCACTATGTGGAGGGGTGAAGCACACGGGCTGCTGGAGCGACGGATGATGCCGAGGCGCTCCATGTTCTCAAACTCCGCCTTGGCGACAGAGAGCTTGGTCGGGTCGAGGCGCCGAGCTCGGGCGTGCACCGGCGGGCCAGTGGTGACGATGTGGTGCTCAACCCCATGTTTGGTCGTAGCTGACGAGAATGTGGGCTGAGTGAGGTCAGGGAACTCAGAGAGAAGATGGAGAAACACGTCCTCGTTGGAGAGCATGCTGGACAGCCTGATGGAGCCTGTATCGCTGAGTGCACACGCGTGTGAAGCGAAGGTGACGGCGTCAATCAGGCGTCGATTCCTGACGTCCACCAGCAGCCCATGAGCACAAAGGAAATCTGCACCGAGGAGGGGAAATGCCACGTCGGCGGTGATAAAATCCCAGCTGAACCGCTGTCCATTAAAACACATGTCAATGTGCTTCGTGCCGTACGTACGGATAGAGCTGCCGTTAGCAGCTTCTATGGGAGGGCCGTGAGCGCCCGACAGGGCGTCCACACTCGATGCAGGTAAGACACTCCTCTGCGCCCCAGTGTCGCATAGGAAACGCCGCCCCGAGATGGAGTCTTGCAGGAAAAGTAGCCTGTTGTCCTCCACGCCGACGCCCATGGCCACTAGTGAGCGCCGGCCTTGGCGTTTCCCGACGAGCTGAAATTGCACAGGGAGTTGCACTTTTTCGCCTTGGCCCCGAACTTTGCATGGTAAAAACACAGGCCGGGCTCCTGTCACCGACCGGGGGTTGCCGCGGCGGCCACCATGAAGTCACCAGGTGGTGGCGTGTGGGGGTGGGCAGGGGTGAGCGTGGACGCGCAGTGCTGCTGTTGGCTGGCCAGGAAGAACTTGTCAGCTTCTTCAGCTAGCTTGCGGCAGTCGGTAATGCTGGTGTTAGCCAAAGCGGCCCGCACCTGAGCAGGTAGTTGTCGCAGAAACAGTTGGACAAAGAGGAAATCAGGTGTGTGCGCCGGTCCCAGCAGATTCAGCATTGTGTCCATGAGCTCGGATGGCTTGCTGTCACCCAAGCCTTGCAGAGAAAAGAGACGGTGGGCCCTCTCGGCGTCGGAAAGTTCAAAAATCCTCAAGAGGTGATCTTTGAGCCCCTTGTATTTGTCTGCCGCTGGAGGATTTGTAAGGAGACTCACCACTCTAGTTGCAGTCGAACACCCGAGCGCCGATACCACGTAGTAGTATTTAGTAGCATCATCTGTTATTTTGCGGATAGCAAACTGCGCTTCCGCCTGGGCGAACCATGTCGTTGCCGATGACTCCCAGAACTCTGGCAATTTGAGAGAAACCGCGTTGATTTCGTCAACCATGTTCGTTCGAAAGATTGTCTCTGATAACTACCAAGAGACAAACGTCGGGGTCACCAGTGTAGAGGAGCTCAAGCAGGAGTCGTGACAACTTTCTCTTTCGGCTACACAACGTGCACCATTTATTCCTTCCATCATTACCACTACAACAACAACCCGCGCAGCGGAAGTGTACCACTGTAAACCCGAACCGAGAAAACAGCAGCTGTAAACAAATGTTCCTACCAGCTCAATAAGGGGAATTATGTATCCCTATAACCACTACATATATAAATTATCTGAAACTCAAAATAGTGGTTTAATAAGGGTTAAATCATAAAACAAGAGGTTTCAAGGAATTTATCCATTCTCACTGTTTTATTGTGTAATTGTGTATGTTTCTCTGTCTATGTTTACAGTTCTTTATATAAAAAACAAGCCGGCAGTTCAAACTTTATTTCCTGGTCTGTGGTCTGCAATCATTTGATGCTAGTTATAAACTGTTCCTACGAACCTAGAACTGGTCCTAGTCAACTGTCAACATCTACAGTGCTACACATACACACAGCATGACCTAGGGATAGCCCCTACAACCACCCGGGCAAGGAAATGGTTACACAGGGAACCAGAATTTCAGCTAGGACCACAACCAACTGACTGAGCCATTCATATTTTAATTACATTGAAATGTAAATTGCACCTCTTGCCTGTCATGTTCCTCTTTTAGCATTCAGTTATGGCAACAAACATTGTGACTCTATGCTCATGCTGTAATGTAAAATGAATTAAAAAGGGTAATTTGCAAGCCTTTCGTCACGTGCAAGGTTGTAATTTCAGTCTAGCTGACAAAGATTTGAAAAATAAGGCGTTTGTCAAATGAATCAAATTGATTAATAAAATGGTCAGCATACATCAAGTAATTCAGCAAAACCTACAGTCCTTTCAATTAATAAACTCTCCATAGAATCCATTATCCAAACTGCTTATCCTGCTCTCAGGGATGCTGGAGCCTATCCCAGCAGTCACTGGGCGGCAGGTGGGGAGACACCCTGGACAGGCCGCCAGGCCATCACAGGGCTGACACACACACACACACACACACACACACACACACACACACACACACACACACACACACACACACACACACACACACACACACACACACACACACACACACACATTTTCACACCTAGGGACAATTTAGTACGGCCGATTCACCTGACCTACATGTCTTTGGACTGTGGGAGGAAACCGGAGCTCCTGTAGGAAACCCACCCACACAGACATGGGCAGAACATGCAAACTCCACACAGAGGACGACCCCCAAGGTTTGGACTACCCCCGAGGCTCGAACCCAGGACCTTCTTGCTGTAAGGCAACCGCGATAACCACTGTGCCACCGTGCCGCCACCCTTCATAGAATAGGTTCTGCTGTTTCTCTCACAGATATTCTGTGAAGGGCTGACTTAGTATGTTCTCATTTTGCATTTTTTGCCGTTTGTTTCTTTCTGTGCTGCGTGGGCATGTCATTCTAAAACCACCGCTGAGACGCTACCAAAGGTTTGTGAATAGTGACGTTATGGCTGGGCGCCACCCTGAGACCGCCGCTTTGATCCGTCCGCTCATATGCTCCTCTCATCACCGTCTCACTTCTCCGTCCAGTGGAGATTATTGGCTGCAGCTGGAACACCTCCAGTCCCACACACCCCACCCAACCAGCAGGTCCGGCGGGCAAAAACGTCCCGCTTCCAAAACAAACATCAGCCCTCCTCCATCTGATTTTCACTTCTGCCTGTGAACGCAATCATCGGAGGTCAGGAAGGAAACTCGTCAGGCAGGTTCGGATCAGAAAGGATTTGTCAGTGAAAGGCCACGGCCATTGTAAGCTGAAAAGGGCTGTTAAGCCTGTTCAATACATTACACCATCATCGTGTGACGCCATTAGATGTTAAAAAACAAACAGAACAAAGGTTCGATCCGGCGATCCTCTTTTTCCGTGACCTCCCCCAAGTGTCGTGGGCAGAAAGGAGGTGAGGATGACGAGGCTGCAGCATGCAGGGAGGGACGTGGAGGGAGAAAGCAGTTTTGGTTTGGGCCAAGTTCGGTACTGTTGATACAGCTGCACCATATTAGATGATGACCTCACCGGCCACATCCAGTCCAATTTAAAATAACACACTGGCCACAGCCAATCAATTTGTAATTGCCTTGGCAATTAAAAACAAGAGGAACAGGCACACTATAGCGGAGCGAGTATTGAACTTTCTAACGGTTGCTATTTTAAGAGAGGCGCTGTATAAACACAATATAAACAACACGTGAACAAACGACGCACAATGAGCGCCAGCTCCAGATTCCACAGGCCTGCTCAAGAACTGACAACCCTTCAGGAAACTTAAAATAAACATTCAGGCTTTTAGCCCCCCCCCCCCCCCCCCCCCCGCAGACATCCAGGCTGACACGGCACTATTTGAAAAGATGCCTCCTCATGTTCGATTTCTCATTAAATCATTTTAATAGGAGGCCCAGTGTCAAATGCGTCCATGGGCCCTGGACCCTGGATCCTGGATGCTGGATGCAGCCGTCTGTGACAGAGGTTCTCACGTGACGGCGGCTAACGCTCTCTAAACTGACTCGGCTGTTTACCAGCCGGGTCGGTTGTGCTTAAGACGTTGAGCCATAATAAGTGAGTCATGCTGTTAACAAACACGAGAGTCGAGTCAACACGGAGACTGATAGACTGCTGCATCACCGCCCAGTCTGACAGCTGGTCAGACTGGGAGGGACACTGCTGTGCAAGGGTGCAGAAAAAAACCACGAGAAATCCCCGCAGAAAGGTTTACAGAATGGTTGATGGGAGATATAAAAGTCCAAACATTTTTTTTCCATTTCTTACTGATCCCATTTTGAATCCTCATCATCACACCATCGTCACACTACCTCTTCCTGTGTGCATGCATGATGCATGCATGCGTGTGTGTGTGTACGTGCAGGTTCATGTATCTACGTGAACATCATGTCGTGCTGTGCTTCCTGTGGGTGTTTTAAACGGGTTTCGCGGACAGACATTCGCAATCGTGGAGCAGAGCCAGCATGTTTGTCCCAAAAGTCAGAATCTGGCAGAATACGCAGCTGCCTCGAAGAGCACCCCATAAAATGAGGAATATATCACTGCTGGATAACACAAAGAGAGGCTGGATTAAATTAACAGCTCACAAGAATTCCTCCACGGCTGGCAGCAATCACTTTAATCTGAAGCAGACTGGAAGAGTTGTTTCTTAGGGCCATGCAGCAACACAACCACAGTGGGGACCCACTTTAAGAAGAGTTGTTTTCACAAACTTAGAGAGAGGTTAGTGCCGAGCTTTTGCAGCGGTGCTGCTGGGAATAATCGTTTCATACACCGTTGTGACAATTTTCCTTCAAGCGGTGGGCCCATCAAATGCATATATGCACCCACAACTACCTCAAATTGTTTAAAAGTACTGCGTTGTCCGTTACAACAAATAAAGCGCCAGTTTCCATATTGCATTCATAATTTTATACGATTTGTTTTCGTTTTGTGCTACCGAGTATTGTGTAAGAACGCAAGTCAGGCAAAACGTCGCTTTTCTGATCAAATGGTGGACAACCCATTCTGATGAGAGGTTTTAACTGGTGCTGGGATTGCCCACGGGTGACTCATTATGCTCTTTAAAGTACTGTTACCTCAGTTTCACGTGTCCCCCCCCCCTTCTGCTTCGATCGGGGTCAGCGGCAGTTACCTCATCGTGTGCACCGCTGACCCCAGCGGGCTCCAATAACACTGCTGTTTTTGGTGGGGGTCCAACTTTGAGAAACAGCCTCAACCTCTGGGAGCTGCAGGAGAGACCCTGAAACTCAATGCAATGTGCAAAAAAAAAAAAAGAAGAATGGGAAAAGAGGGAACGTTTGTTAGCTTGCTGGGTTCCTGGTCCTTCTGGAGGTAAGCCGATTTAATGGCCCCGGTGAGATATAACTTCTATCCTGACTTCGGACCACACTTGCCCCTCTTGACCTTCGTAGTCTCTAGCAACCCCCACCACCTCATAACAGCCCCAAATTCCAGGAAAAGTTGGAGTGAAGGTTTGGGGTCCATAAATCACAGTTTCCCTCCCAAGCCACAGTGAAACATCACCCCTGTCCCTTTCTCCACCTCCCCACCAACCATCTTAAAGACCACGTCCAAAAGCCAATTTCCCCCTGTTCCACCCCCCCCCCGTTTCTACACCTTTTTTCACCGTGCTCGGTGAAGATTGTGTCTCTGAAACCACGCGACTGGGCGAGGCCTGCCGAGTCGCATCCTCAGCAAATGGCGTAAAAATAACACAAATTGTAATGCATACGCAAAGGTCGATTTTTGTGCAGTGGCGACGGTAACTACCGTTACGGTAGTTCAGGTTAAGCATTAAAGTTAGTACAGAGGTCATGAAATGGTCCAGTAATCTTGGTTTCCAAGAGGGTGTCTATGGAGATCCCCCCCTCAGCTCTGGAGTCAGGACGAGTAAAACCATTCGTGCCTCACCTGCTGGCTGACGACATGGTCACGTCCTTCGCCTTTTCACTCAGAATCAGGAAAATTAACGTTTTCAGCCAAAATAACCCATTTTGGGCCTAATCTGAATTTTTACTGCATGTACATTTGTATTTTAGTATGCTTAAAGTTGCAACATTGTGGGGCGTCCGGGTAGCGTGGCGGTCTATTCCGTTGCATACCAACACAGGGATCGCCAGTTCGAATCCTCATGTTACCTCCGGCTTGGTCGGGTGTCGTTCTGGGCGCCTGTTTGGGGGGGGGGTTAATAGCGTGAGCCTCCCATGCGCTACGTCCCCCTGGTGAAACTCCTCACTGTCAGGTGAAAAGAAGCGGCTGGCGACTCCACATGTATGGGAGGAGGCATGTGGTAGTCTGCAGCCCTCCCCGGATCGGCAGAGGGGGGTGGAGCAGCGACCGGGACGGCTCGGAAGAGTGGGGTAATTGGCCAAGTACAACTGGGGGGAAAAAAGGGGGAAAAAGCCCCCCGCCCCCCAAAAAAAGTAGCAACATTGCCGTAAAATGTTCATTGCTTGATGTTCGTCGGTCGGGGTCTTTAAAACAGTGCAGAGCAGCGGATGAGTGTTTCATTAACACCTCAGATGCTCAGAATACCTGAAACAGGAAGAGTGGAAAAAGGTGACCATGCTAACCCTTGAAGTAAAAAGCAAACGTAAAGAGTGTTTTTTTTTTTCCATTAAGCAGACACTTGTCACAGAGATCAGCGGGACCTTTGTTGGGAAAGCTCAGCCCAGACTCTGGACGCTCACCGGGTGTCAGATCCTCTCTGAGTCAGCCTCTCGGCGCTCAGATCTTTACGGCCCTGTCAGACTCACCACAGTGGCGTCAAAGTCATGCTGCTTCAACTGCCTTGCCCCGCTTTATCTACTTATTAGTGTTGCTGCATGTGGTCGCAAGTGTTGTTTCCCCATTTTATTGCCCCCAATCCACCGCCACGGTGCCCTTCAGTCCTCACAAACTGCTGTCTGTGATGGCTCTTGCAAGGGCAGCCTATACGACGCCAAAGCACTTGACTTGGGAAGCCTCTCAAGAGGATGTGTGACAGAGAGCTTTTCTCATGAAGGGAAATTAAAAACACGATCTGGGGAAGAGTTATTACATGGGGTGTTAGAAAAGAGAGACAGAGTGTGACACAGAGGCCTTGTTTTGCTGTATGGGTGGAGAAGTGTGTTATTGATTGTCCTGTGATTATGTCTGAAAGGAGCGTGTGACTGTTATGTTCCAGCCCAACCTGTGTGAGTGATCGACCTGCCTCTGCACGCTCACTCAGCGAAGCCTGGGTGATTAATAGCCAGGATTACATTTGCATGTAAATGACATATCCCTCAAAGGGCAGAGTTTCTGGGACAGTCAGGCCGAGGGCTCTGGCAGGAACTCTCAACCCGGCTCTCATGGATAGCACATAAACAGAGAACATCCGTAAACAGTTTACAAGACCCGCTCGGAGTTCGCTCCGAACAGGGGTGGGTGGGAAGGAGGGATGAGGCGAAGAGGACAAGGAGTGGAGGGGGTGAGAGAGTGAAGTTCTGCAGCTGATATTCCCTCTATGGCGGTCCAACGGGGAGGAGCAACATCAGGCCGCCTTGCTGTGTTCCTATGGGACACTCTGCCTGGATAAACAAACCGACCTCAGGCCTCTGGTCTAATGGGAACCAGACCAGCTAAGGAACCAAACACCCCCCCCCCCGAACACACACACACACACACACACACACACACACACGCACACACACGCGCGCACACACGCACCCCTTCTGTCCTCCCTTTACTCTTTCCCTCTGCGTATCTCTCCCTCCCTTCACACCCAGCACTCCAACAACACACATACTCCAGATGAAGGACGCACTTCAATTATCCCAAACAGACCTGAAAATATTCCCTCTCCCGATTTTCCCACACGGAAATGGCTCATGACGTTCCACCTTCCTTTCAGCACACCCTGACCTCCGTGACCCCTCCGCAGCAGCCAGACCCCTAATGCCTTTAACTTATCTCCTCAGACTCTCTCTTCTGCATCAATAACTCTTTTTCCCCCTCTTTCTCTCTCTCTCTCCCTCTATCTATCACACACCAACACAGAGAAAAAACCCCTCTTTCCATGAGTCATGCTGACACTGATCCCCTTTTGTTTTTTCACCTCCTCTTCATTCTTTCATCTCTCTCTTTCTCTGAGCTCTTAATTGTGGGGGTTTTCCATTTGAACTCTATCCTGTTTTGTCGGGTCCCTCCCAAGCATGCTGCCTAATATCGTGTTTAGCGGAACATCACACACTTCACCGGGTTATTAGACCTCTAACTAACGATGGCGTTGTGTCTCCAGCCAACTGCACGGCAACGCGGCGGACTGCCGGGCGCGCGGCTCGTCTGCGACCAGACGTCTGAATGACGTCATTGTGAGAGTTCAGAGTTTATCTCGGCACGTCCGCCATGGATCACTGAATGTCTCGTTTCACCCAACTATGAATATTGGCAGCCCGTCAGAGGGCAGAAAGAGCGGCTCTTAAGAAAACAGCCTCAGCCGCATGAGCTGTGTACCCAGCACAGAGAGGAGGAAGAAGAAGAAGCTGATGAAAGTAGTGACTAGTCACATTCTCTACCCCAAACACTGGGCCCTGTGCTCCTCGCTAAATGATGCAGCCCAATTAAAATGTGCCGCTGTTTCCCTCCTCCCCTAGTAGAGAAGGCTGTGTGTGTGTGTGCCCGATTTCTCGTGCGCAGGCATGTTGGGTATTATCCCCATTTCCAAAGGGTGAGAGCGTTTTTTTCTTCTTCTTTTTTTTGCATGTCAGACTTGGTAATTAACTCCCTGATGAAGAGCCTGGAAGAAACAGCAGATTTGTGTGAGGAAAGAGTGGAAGTGATTCACGGAACAGCGGGTGGGGCAGAGCTCAGGTCCCCCTCTCTCCCTCCCTCACATCTGGACAACCCCCCCTTCCTCACACACACACACACACACACACACACACACACACACACACACACACACACACACACACACACACACACAGACACACACACACAGCGAGCTCCTCTGAGGTGCTCTGTTTTTTTCCTCCTTCCTGTGTGGAACTGCTGTTGGCTCTTCTGGCAAGCGCCGGTGTCTTTGTGGCGTGCGAGCCGGGAGTGGCCAAGCCCAGACACAACCCCTTCAAGGAGCGACGTGTGTTTGTGCAGCGTCAGCGCGAAGCCAGACCCGCTGGTAACAAACGTGTTGCGACTCACTCGCTCCCGGCTGCCCCGGAGAGCTCGGAGCCGGGGCAGGTGTGTCTGGGAAAAGCGGGCGGAAACTGTGAGAGAGCGCGTGAGTGTACCCAGCCTTGGTCTGCACGGGGGCTGTTTTATCGCGTGTACATAATGTACGCGTGAGCTCGATTGTGTGCTCGTGCGTGTGAACGTTGGCTTGCGTGATGACCTCCGCATGCCTTTCTCTCATGCTCAATCGATCGGCTGTAAAATACGTGCTCACATGCCTCAGTTTTGATTGATGAAATGAGAATGGATCGATACTGTAGCGGGGGGCCGCTCGCTCCCCCCTCACCGCCCCCGAACACAAACCTTACGTGTAGTGAAACCAACACAGTCGAAACTGGCACCGATCAATAAGTGTATGGGCCCATCCGCACCGACGTGACCGCAGCTCACATGACTTCACGACTCACATTCCCGCATGAACGTCGTGTCATTGTATCGCAACACGTTTTACGGCGTAATGACACAGAGGTCGCGCTCTTGCGTGAATTGCAACACTGACAAAACACAACCCCGGCCCTGTAAATGTAACCACAAAGAAATTACACTTTATAATCTACCCTCGATAAAGGGCGAGGTGGGTGCGCTCCGACCTGGGCTCTCCCGTGTATTTTCGGTTTAGATTCCGACTGATGTCGTCTGTTGACGCAACACGAGCTTTGCAGGAAGAGGCGGACAAACAGTCAAGGTCGTCGACCCGCTTCAGGACATGCACCAATAGGTTCTGACTGACTTGTCCCTGACAGTTTTGAGAACAGCGCTGATTTAGCTCGGGGGGTGGGGTTGGGGGGTGGGATGGCGAATCGACTATTCCTGGTCTATGTAGATGATATAACTCTTGTCTTTTTTTGTATAAACCTCATCTTTTGTCCTTTGTTGAAGTTCCTTTCTCCCTTTATCCTTCCTCTGCATTGTTCAAACCGCCACGGTGAAGCCCAACGGAGAAGGGGGAGAAGGATGTGGTGGTGTTTGTGTGTGTGTGTTTGTGTGTGTGTGTGTAGTAGAAGTAGGGTGGGGGTGGGGGTACAGACACCTGGATCTGGATCCGTCCAGAACCTCCTGGTTCCGGGGGAAGTCAGCGGTCACGTGATGACGATGACGTCACACATTCTGACAGTGAGAATGTGGTGAGCCAATGGGACTGCCTCCCCCCTACCTCCCTCCCCCGAATCTGACACGCAGGGAGGGATGTGTGGGATTACTCTCACGGGGGGGAGAGCGAACCTACCCCCCCCCTTCCACAGCCATGACTTCCTGCCACATCGATGAGGTCACTGGTCTCAGTGGGAGTGTCTGTGAAATGCCTGCTCAGTAACAGGCCCTCCCTGATGGGAAGGCAGGGTGGTGAGGGGAGAGAGGAGGAGGAGGAGGAGAAGAGAGAGAGAGAGAGAGAGAGAGAGAGAGAGAGAGAGAGAGAGAGAGAGAGAGAGAGAGAGAGAGAGAGAGAGAGAGAGAGAGAGAGAGATCCACAGGGGTAGTGGGGTGGAGGAGTAGATGACAGGTTGATGTGGGTGGTTGGTGGGGGTAGTCGGGGTTAAAAGGGGGAGGAGATGAAGGGAATAAGACTGTCCAGTGCCTGTCTCCATTGAGCCCCAGGCACTTGGCAGAGCACAGCATGTGCTCGTGTTATGGAGAGGACTCTGCACTCTCTTGAAGAGAAAAAAAAATAGACAGAAGGGGTTGGGGTGTGAAAATCACTCAGCCAGGAAAATCTCACGAAATGGCAAAGAATGTTCCAGAAAATGCCCGGCAAACTCTCTACTTTTAATTAATCACAGATGCTTCAGTGAGTAATTGCCTCTTTCTTCTCTGTTCTCTCTTATTTTCAAAGGTAGTGTTTTAAGGTCTTGGAAAAAAAATCTCCGCCTGCGTACTGATAGATGGATCCAGATAAGGCTCTCCACTCCATTAACCAAAACGCTCTCCTCCCCGAGGCTGGCGTCCTTTATGACTGACATTGTGAGAGGCCCTAAACAAGTAAGAGATTGTCTCTCGAATTTTATAACTGTCACGCCGCCGCAATAAAGCAGCTCTACACAGAAGGGCGGCCTAAAAAGAGGCCATTATATACAGTATAACACTGTACAATCTGTGCCTAATCTGTTGAATCGCTTGCTGTTTCCTGTCAGCTGGCCTGCCTCTCATGGACCACTGGCTAATGTCAGTGTCCTTCTGATTAAAGTGTGTGCTGTCCAGCCTCTTTGTGAACTTGCAAGCGGGGCAACAGGGCATCTGTGAGGCAGATGAGGGGGAGCACCTGGTGTGCTGTGCCTCAGGCAGCAAGCCTGTATATAGGTAGGGGTGAGGGGAAGGAAGGGAGGGGCTGGCCGGCCATCCCGCATACAAAGCCATCTTGTTTTAGACCCGGCTCAGATGGAATTGCTCTTGCCAAAGATCCCAGAGCGCTACATCCTGCTGCTCTGTGAAAGGCCCAGTCCTCAAATGAAACTGGATTTTAGAAAAAATAGGAGAGGAAAAAGACCCATACAGGCTGTGTGCTGGATGCACATGCACACATGGATATGTTGATGCACACAAGCACACACACAAACAACAGATCGACTGAGTACACTGTGTTTTGCTACCCATATCTCCCTCCAATCTATGTTTTTACCTCCCCTCTGCCACCCTCAGTCATACCTCATGCATTTCTCAGGAGGTCAAGCTTTCGTTCCCTGACTCCGAAAAAACAATGCAATTAAACCAATCCCTGTAACAAACACACACACACACACACACACACACACACACACACACACACACACACACACACACACACACACACACACACTCCCCCCTCGTCGTCTCCCTGCGTCTCACCCTTGGGCAGTAACAGCCTAATGCCTTCCAGATGTTATAATGTTGTACTCCCCAGCCTTACTCAATGTTGGAAGTGAGTGCCCTTCTTCTCTCATGGTGTTAATGGTGCCCAGGAGGCCTCTGACGGGGGAGGGGGGAGGTCACGGGACCTTTCAAGCGCCTACCAAGCCTACAAAAAGAGCCATGCATCCTTTCCCCTTTCACAAGGTAATCGCAGAGTTTTCCCTGGTCAGTGGGGGTTCCAAGGGGGGGAAGCTACATGAGGAGAACTCAGGTGTGGTCTTCAAAAGACGTGCCGGTCGCATGTAAGGAAAAGAGGTTAGGTCTTGCACACATGAAAACAAAGTCCTCTGCAGCTGTCCCCTGTTCAGATGTGTAGCAGCGTGTCCGTGGAGTTATCGGGTTTCACCGGGCTGGGTATCTCGTGTCGGCTGCTCATCATGGAGCCTTGATACGTTTTCTACCACGCTTTCAAGGCCGCTTCCCTAAGAGTATTTCTCAGTCTGGTCCCATGAGCGTACAGCGTAGAAAATCAATGACCGTTCTCAAGACCCAGCTTGTGTTACTGTCCCATACCCTCCTTCTCCAACCTTTGACCCTCACTAAATGATCTTTTGCCACCGTGTCAGATTTATGCTCCTCGAGCTCTATTAATCCTGTGAAAAGCTTGATCAATAGACCCTATCTGTTCCACAGCATGGCCCCCGAGAGCATCACGGGACAGGATAGGGGGCCGCGGTCCCCGAGGCCCCGCTTTTTGCTATGCTAATCCCCAGAGCATCCATGGATCTCATCTGGCTCAACTAAACGTTGCTACTTATTTATTAATGAAGTGTTGTTGAACAACCGTAGGGTTGCTGTGAGTGGTTAAATATTAATATAGCTGACACAAGACTGTTCACAGGGGTCTTTGTGGCACCCCCCCCCGGGGAAACGCATGATGGCTTGCCTGTCTGTGGTATACTGGCAGCGGTGAAGGAGGCAGACTTGTAAAACCAGATACTAGCACCATCATGGCAGGATTTTACAAGACTTGGCTGGTCCAGCAGGTCCTCAGAAGTGAGGTCATGACTGCTGCCCCCAGACTCAGACCAGAGAAAGCGGGAGCTGGCAAGAGCAGGGAAGAAGTCCAGGCCTCAGGACAGGAGCTCTGTGAGAATATGTCTGTCTGCAGCATATGTTGGAGGCCGCCCAAAACAAACAAGTTAAAATTAAACCACAGAAAGACAGCCGATCTCAGTGTTTAAAGTACTTCCAAACACAGGATTACTGTGTTACCATATCTTAAGACCTGAAAAATAGTTATATTTGTAGTTTGTGCAACCACAACACAACCAATAGCCTTGGTGACAGTATCATCAGTTTCTGAGGAACGGCTGGTCCAAACACATAGGCTTAGTTGCTCTGTGACTCACTTTGTATGTATTGATTTTAAGATCATTTTCATGACTTATTCCTACTGTTTGGGGGGATAACCGGATGATTTACAAGCCATTTGGAGAAATATTTGTACTACTGGTGAGATATCCACCATCTGAAAATAAAGAACGAGACGTTTGATATTTGCTGCCAAGAGAATAAATCCTATAATGAAGCATTTTTAACAGCATGAAATTCTCTATACTTGCTGTTGTCTAACTTTGTTTCTTCTTATAAAAAATAGGAATCAAGGAGCATCCGTGTGGTATGGTGGTCTATTCTGTTGCCCACCAACACAGGGATCGCTGGTTTGAATCCCCGTGTTACCTCCGGCTTGGTCGGGTGTCTTCGGGTGGGAAGCCGGATGTGGGTATGTGTCCTGGTCACTGCACTAGCGCCTCCTCTGGTCGGTCGGGGCACCTGTTCGGGGGGGAGGGGGAACTGGGGGGGATAGCGTGATCCTCCTACATGCTACGTCCCCCTGGCGAAACTCCTGTGAGGTGAAAAGAAGCAGCTGGTGACTCCACATGTATCAGAGGAGGCATGTGGTAGTCTGCAGCCCTTCCCGGATCCAGGGTGGCGTAACGACTGGGACGGTTCAGAAGAGTGGGGTAATTGGCCGGTTACAATTGGGGAGAAAAAGGGGGAAATCCCCCCCCCAGAAAAAAACAGACCCTAACGCGTAAACAATAAGTAAATAAATGTCTGAAAAGGAGCTTAAAAACGGTAGGCCTCCAAAACCCTTCAGCTGCCCCTGTAGCTCCTCCGCACACAACGGAAGTGAAGTTGCTTTTGAAACGGTGAGATAGTGGAAAACAACCATGTGTTGCACGCTACGGGGGGCCATCTGAATTCACGGCTCAGATGAATGACGTCTCCACGAGCTCTGCCTTCCAATCACATTTCCTGCCTAATGACCTGATTAAAGATGACTCAAGCTGCAGAGATGCTGCGTGTTTGTTGACGCTGTGCGGGGGGGGGGGGGAATCAACTACGTCCTCATGGTTTAGATTAAAGCACGTGGTGGACTTCGACCACACATGAGAGGCCCATGCTTTCCCTCCGTTGCTAATGATTAATTCAAGGTAAGTGTGTGAGTAACACGAATCACATGTTCCGAGCACGTTGGCTATGGCCTCACTAATTGTGTTTTCCCATGAGTGATGTTATGGCCTCAGACTGACTGTATGCGGTCGCTGTGGTTGCCACTGCTGAGGTTTTTTCAAATCCATATGATATCAGATTTGTTGTTTTAGACCTCGTCCCCCAGCTCTTATTACAGCAACTGGCCTGCTGTACCGGTTTCTGTACAATTACAGTTATGGCGTCCTGCTGGTTACCAGAAAGTGTGTGTGTGTGTGTGTGTGTGTGTGTGTGTGTGTGTGTGTGTGTGTGTGTGTGTGTGTGTGTGTGTGTGTGTGTGTGTGTGTGTGTGTGTGTGTGTGTGCGTGTGTGTGTGTGTGCGTGTGTGTGTGTGTGCGTAAATTCGTGTGTACATGTGTGTATAGAGAGGAGGACAGAGACCAACCTTATCACTATAGTGCATGCTTTTTAGGCCACCCGTATGCTCGGTTTTACATTGTGCTGCTACCTAGTGGTGGGCCTTAATAAACCCGTGCAGCGTTACAGTTTCCTCACATCTGCTATTGTCTTTGAGAAACAAAGTAACTTCCTCCTTTCGTAGATTTTGCTTCATTCACATTAGCCTTATCGGCAAGTCGTGCACCGATACCTATGCAGGGCATCTGGAGGGATTAGCTGCGGTCAGCCATTTGATTTGGGCTCTCTTGAGCCTGTATTTTACATACGTTCTGTTATATCAGACACATTTCCTCTAATATAACGGGCCGAAAGAGTGCACAACCAAATAGGCTTCATTTCCGTATGAGGAAACCTTATACCCTGCAAAGAGATACCTGCTTTTGCATGACATCATCTTTCACAATCCCCTTGCTCAAGCACGTCCCACCCTAAAACCCCCTTTTTCTCAAACGAGGACATTCTTTTAGCCTCATGTCAATAAAACAAAAACCACAGTGAAGGAATAAGGATGAATGATACCCTGTGTTTTTTTTTCTCATTCATTACAAAGTGGTTGGTGTGAGGAAGTGATGGACTGCGTTAATTATTAATGTCTGTCTATTGAGCTGATGGCATTGCTGTAATGTTAATGGACATGAATTAATCTGTATCCATCCATCTATTATCTTAACCGCTTATCCTGCTGTCAGGGTCGCGGGGATGGTGGAGCATATCCCAGCAGCCATTGGGCAGTAGGCGGGGAGACACCCTGGACAGGCCGCCAGGCCATCACAGGGCGAATTAATCTGCATTAATATGCAAATATAAAACAAATTTCATCAGTCTGGATTTGAGTTGTCTGAAGAACAGAAAGGGACTCGATCTTGGCCTGCAGCCATCATGCATCTCAGAGAACAGGAAATCAGGTTTAACGGTTAGGAAACTCTCATAAAGGTGCAGACTTGGCCCTGTTTTCATGAGTAGGAGTGGGAGCACACTGCCTCTCTGCAGCAAGATCTCTTGCACCCACCAGTATTTAGGAGTGCTGATGGCAGGTGGCGCTGAGTCCAAGACATGCACATACATTCTGTGGCAGACCTGCTTGAATGAATTGGGTTTATGAATATACATATGAACTTTACCTGAGTGGAAGCCTTTTTTTTTTGACTGACCTTATCTGTGATGCAAATTCTCCGTCAACGTTGAGATCTTCTTGTACTATCTCTGCGGAAACAAAAGGATCTTTGCGCGCGGGCGTCCGGGTAGCGTAGCGGTCTATTCCGTTGCCTACCAACACGGGGATCGCCGGTTCGAATCCCCGTGTTACCTCCTGCTTGGTCGGGCGTCCTTACAGACACAGTTGGCCGTGTCTACAGGTGGGAAGCCGGATGTGGGTATGTGTTCTGGTCACTGTACTAGCGCCTCCTCTGGTCGGCCGTGTCTGCCAGTGATATGCCGGATGTGGGTGTATGTCCTGGTCACTGCACTAGCGCCTCCTCTGGTTGGTCGGGGCGCCTGTTCAGGGGGGAGGGGGAGCTGGGGGAAATAGTGTGATACTTCCACGCGCTACGTCCCCCTGGCGAAACTCCTCACTGTCAGGTGAAAAGAAGCGGCTGGCGACTCCACATGTATAGGAGGAGGCATGTGGTAGTCTGCAGCCCCGGATCGGCAGAGGGGTGGAGCAGCGACCGGCTCGGCTCGGCTCGGCTCGGAAGAGTGGGGTAATTGGCCGGAAACAATTGGGGAGAAAAGGGGGGGGGAATCCCCCCCCAAAAAAGGATCTTTACGCTTCCAGGCCAGCGAAAAAAATAAACAGCAAAACGTCAACAATCAAACTTTTGATTGTCCTGACATTTAGCGTGCAGTTTCTTTAATTTTCCCACTACTCAAAGCAGGGTTGCCAACTCTCCTGTATTAGCCGGGATGTCCCTTATATTGGGCAAATTGATTTGTCCCATACGTGACCTCCTTTGTCCCGTTTATTGACTGCTACTCTGCTCTAACCCCTACAGGGCAATCTCACAGTTGTATAAAATTTGATACAACAGCAGTAGCAGCAGTGCTGATTACGACGGGTGAGAACGATCACCTGTCATCGTCCAATCACAGCCCCCCTCACGCGCATCCGTTGTACATGTACAGTAAATGCGCCAATTCCTTCAAAAACAGAAAAAGTTCCGGGGTATTCTGGTGCTGTTCAGTCGGTTTGGCATGTGGAAATATGGATTAACCTGAAAATATTGATAAACCTGCAAAAAAGAAAAGGCTGTGCAGCTACAATAAGCAATGGGAAGTAAAAAAAAGATGTGGGGTAAGCCCGTCAGTGGTGAGTCAAACAAAAGCCTTCTGTACTTAATGTCGTAGGGAATTTTCAGTTGGCCGTGGAGGTGAGAATGACCCGACTCAGCATGCTTCCACAGAAATACACAAGAAGGCCACACTAGCTAAAGGTGCAAGTAATACCGCTGCATTCCTCGTGGCATCTACTGTGGAAAATGACAAAATTGCGGCAAGTGAAGCCTCGTACGTGTATCATACTATTAAACATGGACTCAGCTACAACAGCACCGACTGTCTTGTTAAGCTCAACAGTGCGTTGTTTCATGACTCAAATGTTGTGAAGAAGATGCACTGCGGAAGAACGAAAGCTGAGATGATCACAATGAATCTTTTAGGAACAAATACTGTGCAGGATATTCTGGATGATCTGTCCCCGACTGAAGGTGAACCTGTGTTCCACTCGACTGCCACCATACCTCAAACAAGGGGAATAGAAAAATGTTTCCAGTGTGTGTGAGATATTTTTCTGTGTCTGATGGAGTGCAGTGCAAGTTACTTGACTTGTATGAAGACAGTGATGAAACTGCAAATGGTATACATCAAGCTCTGATGAACTGTCTAGACAAGTATGAACTGGATATTAAGAATATCACAGCCTGTGCAGCAGATAATGCCAATGTCAACTGTGGAAAACACCACTCCGTTTACCAGTTATTGAGCAGTGCCAACAGTCGCATTCTGAAAGCTATTGCCCGGCTCACATGGCTCATAACACTGCAAGCACGCCTGTGATCAGCTGTCAGCGGATTTGGAGTCTCTCGTGTTAAAGATC
This sequence comes from Lampris incognitus, assembly GCF_029633865.1. Taxonomy (NCBI): domain Eukaryota; kingdom Metazoa; phylum Chordata; class Actinopteri; order Lampriformes; family Lampridae; genus Lampris; species Lampris incognitus. The sequence goes on along the minus strand of NC_079220.1, from coordinate 46,484,248 downwards.
TACAGCCACTTCTCAGTATCTGCTGCCAGAAGAGAGGAACTGCGCGCATACCCGGTATCACGACTTTTGGTGTCATCGTCACGAATGATTAATCTATGTATTCGTGCCGTGCTACGTGCTGACCAGCACGAAATACAAGTATATATTCAGTTGGAAGTTTGTTTCGTGTCTGCACCACGTTTTATTTTGATGTCAATCGGGACTCGGGAGCACAGAAGCCGTATAGGTTAGGGTTAGGGCCGGAGAGGGTCCGTCGCATATCGACCTGTGGATTTTAAAGACATCGTTAACATTTCTCAACACAAAAACACGAAAGTGTCCCTTGATACCTCAACAATATGACAGGCTAATGTTACACCCATCCGTTTTCATTATTTCTCCTTCGATTCTGAGAAACCAAGCTTGTTTTGGTCGGTTTCAATAGCGGAAGGCTACGTTAGCCTACCCATGATCCTCAGCAAGTTTGAAAGTCGTGCTGAGTGCTACGAAAAACGAAGAAAAATTCGTGTCAGTGCACACGAATCAATAGATTAAATGTCGTGACTATTTCACGAACTGTCTTGATCCCTTGTTGTTTTTTGCCTTTGTTGACATTGAGTGGCGTAAAATCCTGCGTCATGTTCGCACGCGATGGCTGTCTCTTCATCCAGCTGTTGATCGTCTCCTGCAGAGCTGGCCAGCTCTCATCTCATACTTCAGTCCCTTGGGGAGACCTGTCCTGTGGCACTGAAGAGGATTTTTGAGGACGAAGAGAAAACCGGAGCTGCTGAGATTTATCTGTGCTTTTTCCACAACACGGGGTGTGGTTTTTTGACACACTCGTTAGAAAGCTGGAGGAAACAACGCTCTGCATCACAGATGTTTAAGAGGAGGTGGGACAATTCAAAGCGATGATGCTTCAGTGGAAACAAGACAGCTTTTTGGATATCAGACTGAGCAGCTGATGGATAAACAGTGTCAGTACAAAGACCAAAACAGCAAAAGGGCTTTCGGGAAGTTCTATGACTCTGTCATTGCATACATAGACAAGTGGTTTGATTTCTCATCTACATGAGCAGCTCTCCGTCACTGACCTGGAATAGGTTGTGGCTGCCCTCAAAATGACAGAGACAGTCAGTATGGACCAACTCTATGAAGAGTTTTGTGCTAGCAGGGAGGAAATACAGAAAGCCAGACAGGATACAACAAAATCCACCAATGAGAAGTGGGTGGCAGTTTTCCAAAAACACAGGGTAAGCTAACTTGATCAACATGTTCAGGATTGTCTCATTTGTCCTCAGTCTGCCAGGCTCAAATGCCTTTGTAGAGAGGATTTTCTCTCTGATGACCATTAAATGGTCAGACTCAAGAAACAGATGCAGCACAGAGCTGATCAAACATGAACCTCAAATATCTGTGAACTGTGACTTGTCATGTAAGGACTTTTCTCTGGCTGCACAAAAGGACAAAAGACTGCTTGACTCGATCAAGAGCACCAAAAAATATCCATGGAAAAAGTAGACTTGGTGAGCAGAGGCATGCCCCTCTTTTCCTCTTTTGCATTGAAATGTTGTTTTGGGTTTTTTTGTGAGGGTCCAAATTGTTATTTCCATCTTACATATAGTTTTAGTGAATAAGAATATGAAGCATTCATTCCCCACCACTGTTTGTGTACACAGAGGGTGCACCTTCTGTGAGTCTCTGCTGTTTGATTCCTCTGCAAAACTACAGCATACAGCAGCTATTGTTACGTCTAGTTTGTCACTTGTAGGATTAACAAGAAGGGGATAACTTTTTCTCATCTACAGTGCAAGAGTCACAAGTGCTTTGACTTGGACTAATGGTAAAGGTAATAGGTAATAGGTAATGGTTCAAAGAAAGGACTGTGTTAAAGGTGCTTGCTGTACATTAATAAACCATTATTAAACCTACCGTATGTTGCCAAGGCATGAGAGTTGTATATTGATCTTTAATTTGAATATAAGAGATTAACTATCATTATATAAGTATATATATAAGTAAGATATCATCCAAACTCCACATGATTATGCTTTCCTCCACTTCGTTATCTGTTCTGAAAAAGGCACCCCGTAACGTAGAGTCGGAAATGAAAAATTACTTTACAGAAATGTAAAGCGCTTTGAGTGGCTGTTGAAGCTAGAAAAGCGCTATATAAAATGCAACTTGATTGATTGATTGATTGATTGATCATTATGACAAATGGCTTAAAACAATACAATGTATAGTCACACAACACCATACCCACACCGCCGCGGCACGCCACCCTTTTCCCCTTTATTTGGTAGTGAAAAAGTTGGCAACCCTAATCCAAAGTGACGTAACAGAGATAAACCACCTTCTGCAACACGCCATGTTTCAAGGCGCTGTTGTTGGTTATTCGTGGAAACTATATCAAGATTATTGGCCTAAGTGTGTCCAAGGATGCACTTGTGAATTGTAATTGACATCACCCCGGCGTATATAAGCAAATTGCACTGGATTCAAACCAATTGATTTTTTAAAAAATTGTATTTCTGATTTTTCCCTTTTTCTCCCAATTTAGTGGTCAATCGATCCCTATTTTAATTCAAACACCCACCCTCGTACTGCAAGCGTTCGCCAACTGCATCTCTCCGGCCGGCAGTCTCGAAGGAGACGCCTCGCCACTTTCGTGACAAGGTGAATCCAGGTCTCGCCACTGCCCCCCCCTACACACACACACACACACCCACACACACACACAGACGCATTCATGTGACGAACCAGAGCCCTAGAAAGAGAGAGTTACGTCAACTCCGTAGACGTCAATGGGCCAATTATTTAACAGCAGTGGCGGATCATGGGAGCCCCGGATAGTTCCAAACAGCGCGACCCGGGGCAATAGGATTTATATGGCGAAGGTATGTTTCTCACATTAATCAAAAGTTAATTTACAGGTAAGAAGCTACAGTTGACATTTTAATGATGACCATTTTACAAGCACGTTTGAATCAAATTAACGATGTAATTTAAAGCGTGATAGCTCGTCAATTTCAAACAAAATATTAGTTTTAATGTTCCTACACATGCACATAGAATATGTGTCATGTTGGAATATATCTATATATAAATTTAAAAATCTGAAAATATTGGTTAGGAGTTACCAGAAATCGCGGCTAAGCAGTTCATTTAAATGACCCGCCAAGCTTCCTTGGAACTCTTCGGCGACTACATGAACCACGCGACCCTCTCGCGTTTCTGACCCCTCATTGACGTAACTCCCTCTTTCTAGGGCTCTATGACGAACACAAGCCGACTCCGCCCCCCTCCCGAAGACAGCGTTGCCAATTATCACTGCTTCATCGACTCCGGCCATAGTCGGATCTGACGAGACCGGGGCGCGAATACTGGTCTTCAGTGGGCAACTGCATCGACACAAAGCTGATGCTTAGACCGCTACACCACGCGGACCCAAACCGATTGATTATTGATGTAAATTGCTGGATGACCCGGGTGCAGGCAAGACTCAAGGGTGCTCAGTGAAAGTGTTCTCAAACTTTTGTTTGCACACAGCACACTTCCTGGATGTCACTTTCCTGGTGACGAAGACGTTTACCAGAAATGTGTTGTTCGTGTTTTTCTTTATGACTAGACATTAGGCCTATTTGATGAACAAAACACTTGCTAGTTCCTTGATCATCTCAGCCCCTTTCTGTAGAACTGACCCTATACAAAACATGGGGACACCTACTGGAAATACTGCGTATTGCACATACAACGTTGCTGTGTATGCAGCATATTATCTACCGTTCAATCAAACTGACTGACATGATACAAACACCAATAACACTTCTTAAAGCATTACAGCAATCGCATTGTTCGCTATAACATCCATGAAACTTCCATTAACAGTTTCAGTGGCAGGTAGTATTCGACTTTTCTACTTTATAGACGCAAGTTTACCACGAACTGTAAGCTCTTCATTGTCACCATTTCTCTATTTTGTTTTTCTTGTCAAGGATACACTCACTGAGTTCCAAACAGTTTTTTTTCTTTGTTTTCTTTTTTTCTTTGGGGGGGGGTCGTCCCGGGATCCCACAAGAGGACCTTTTTAACACATAGTTTTGGAATATCAGCACGTGTGTTTGTAACTGTGTGACATATCACCTGTCACCTCATTATGTTTACTCTCCTAACTAAAACAGGTCTTGTGTTTTCAGGAGACTGTGGTGTTTTCTTCTGAGGCAATATCCTTCCCCGGTGTTGACGTACAGGACATCGATCCTACCTCCTGGAGAACAGGAACCTTCCTGATCTGTGTGTGTTCTTGGTCTTGAATCCCGACAGCATCCTCCCTTGTGAGTTTGTCCTTAATGTTTAGTTGACTTGTCAGATCAGCATCTCAGACATTGTATCTCAGATTCACCTTTCTATTTGGCTTTTCCTCTGTGTAGCATGGAAAGTGCAGTGGGAGGCTTGCAATTCATGGTGACAGTCCATAGAAGAAGTCTTGCAACTCAGGTGAGCTAAGTAGGAATCACACCTGCTGTCTGTAGCTTCCTTCAGTAGCAGCTCGACAATGTGAACTCCCCTCTCGAGCCTTGCCATGTGCCTGTATATGAAGCGGACTAGACGTGACATGCAGCAAGTAATATTGTTTTACAAACTGCAGCCACCCCTTGCTGTGGTAACTTGAAAGTTGTAATTAACATCAACCTTTGGTATGCCGTGCCTGACAACGATAAATTTAATCATCTGGATTATATTGCATAAAGGGAAAAAAAAAGTTTGGCTGTTTTCCCGTACGTCTGAAATCCAGTTGATCCTAAATATGGAAACACGACACTGGTAGGGTTGCAAAATATTCCTTCGCCCATTGATATTGTGGTGAATGGGAGTGGATGTTTGCACTGGTGAGCTGGAGATGAGTGGGCATAGTGAAGCTGCCCAGCATAAATCAGTGAAGGAGAGGAGAGACAAGCTGTCATTTCACACATCCTAAAAAAACGGAGTAGGGAGCCGTCACTCTTACCTCATTTTAGTTTTACTTTACTGTCATTTCCAAGTCTTTCTTGGTAACTTTGCCTTTGTGAGTCATGAGTCAAAACCCTATGAGTCAGAAACAAAAATAACAAAATTGGCCTAAAGCAGTTTTCAGACTGGAATGACGGCTAAAATGCAGCTGCATGTTCACTTAAACTGACAAAGAAAATTATGAGGATCTGAGTCTCAACAACAGAGTTGAAGGGACAGTTTATGGCCTTTACCCTGTCTGGGCCGCCTATAGTAAAGTTCCCCCATACCAAGCAGGTCAAGGTCAGAAAAATAATAACCAACCCGAAAATTGGGTCCTTTACAATAACTTAAATGACAGGATTTACAGCCTTTATTCAATGTGGGCTAGCCGTATTGAAGTTCTACTGTAAAGAGCACCTCGTGCACTGTCCCAAATCATTATCCCACCTGTCCCCTGTTTTGTTTGTTGTTTTGACATGAATGGACTGAGACCTTTTCCAAATTCACTCCGAAGCTTTGATTTATCCCACATGCCAGACTCTGTGTTTGTACCTCGCGACCTCTGACCTCAGCACATCACTAGCCTGCAATGTAACATCTAGGATTCTGGGTAACGCAGTTCCTAACAAAGGCATATAACACCACAGCTTCCCTTTAAAAAAAAATCAACAAAAAAACAAGTCTTTCCTTAAGGATGAACAGCATGAAATATCTTAAAATACAATAAACATAAATAACTTCTTTTTTTTTACATCTCAGACACCTTCAATTAATCTGTCTGATTTCTTAATAATCCTTCTGGGTCTGCTGCATGTTTCAGCAGATGTTTTGACCTCAGGACCTGCAGCATCTGTTTGCTTCGGTAAACCAGAACAAACCTGTTGATTTCTGGCATGTCCCACTGTGTCTTCAGAGGTGTCACTGTTTTGATTTGGCTCTTTTATTTTGAACTGACTTCGACGATTGCGTCTGAAGATTTGTCTTTCCTCCATCCTCACAATGAATGACCGTGGAGCTACTTCTACTGTGGCTTTCGTACTCCATCCATCAGGATCCTCAATCCTGACTGTATCATTACTAGACAGCAGTGGAAGCTGCTTGGCTGTCTTGTCATAAAAGGACTTCTGCTTCATCTTTTGTTGCTGTAGCTTTTGTTCCAGTTTTGGATGTTTATTCTGCTTTAAGTAGCTCGGCGGTGTGGTGCGCAGCTTTCGATTCATCAGCAACTCAGCAGGTGACAGTCTACACTCAAGTGGTGATGCTCTGTAGCTGAGTAGAGCGAGATAGGGATCTGACTCGCTGCCAGCAGCTTTCTTCAGGAGCTGTTTGAGAATGTGGACGCAATTCTCAGCTTTTCCATTTGATTGTGCATATAGAGAACTAGATGTCACATGCTTGAAGTCGTACTGTTCTGCAAATTTCTGCCACTTTATGCTGTTGAAGCATAGTCTGTTGTCACTCACCACTGTGTTTGGTGTGCCGTGTCTGTCAAAAATGTATTTTGTGTGTGTTATGACACAGGTTGACGATGTGTTTGACAGCAATGCCATTTCAGGAAAGTTTGAATAATAGTCAATGACCACTAGAAAGGCTTTACCTTTGAGATGAAACAAGTCCATTCCTACTTTGTGCCATGGTGCTGTTGGCACATCTGCTATTATCATAGACTCTTTGGTTTGCTTGTTTCTGTGTTTCTGACATGTCTCACACCTGCTTATCAGTCTCTCAATGTCTTTATTAATTCCAGGCCAGAAGACTGTCTCTCTTGCCCTCCTTTTGCACTTCTCGACACTGAGATGACCGTCATGTAGTCTTTGTAGTATGTCCTGTCTCAATTCTTGTGGGATGATGATTCTGTTTTGCTTCAGCAACAACCCATCAACAACACTCAATTCATCTCTGATGTTGTAGAACAGTCGACAGGAACCTGCAGGCCATCTATTTTTTATGTTCTCAATGACACATTGCAGCTCTGTGTCTTTTGCTGTTTCCTCAGCTATTTGTCTGAACCTTGTGTCTGATACAGGAAGCGCAGCAGACACCATGTTCACACGATCTTGAACATCCTCCTTGGTTGTACTCATATTTTTCCCTGTGGGTGCTTTTGAAAGTGTGTCAGCAAGTATCAGGTGCTTTCCTGGAGTGTAGATCAGCTCAAAGTCAAATCTCTGCATTTTCATCATGAGCTGTTGAATTCTTGTTGACATCTCATTCAGGTTCTTTTTGATGATGGCATCTAGTGGATGGTGGTCTGTCTCTACAGTGAAGGTGAGTAGGCCATATATGTAGCCGTGGAACCTTTCTAGGCCAAACACTAACCCCAGGCATTCTTCTTCTATCTGAGCATATCGACACAGTCTCTGTCATGGACCTGGGTGCATAGGCCAGTGGTTTCCAATGCTCACCTTCAGCCTGTAAGAGTACTGTACCAATTCTGTCCTTAGAGGCATCAGTCGATACTTTCACCCTCTTTGTCAGGTCAAAGAATGTCAGCACAGGTGCAGTTGTGAGTGTCTTTTTGAGCTCCTGCCACTCATGCTCATGTTTGGCTGTCCATTTGAACTCAGTGCCTTTGTACAGGAGCTCAAGGATGCAGGATGTATTTGCAGAGAGTATAGGAATGAATTTACCTATAAAGTTAACCATCCCCATGATGCGTAGCACACCTGTCTTGTCTTGACCATTGGCATGTCCTGTATGGCATTGATTTTTTCGTGGTCAGGTTGGACACCTTGTGCAGAGAGCTTGTCTCCAAGGAAAACAATTTCTTGTGCTCCAAACTGGCATTTGCTCTTGTTGAGTTTCAATCCATATTTTAGTACCCGCTCCAGCACTTTTTTTTCCAGTCTTTCATTATGTTCATGAAGTGTGGAGCCCCAGATCATGATGTAGTCCACATAGACTCTGACACCTTCCAGCCCCTCAATGATGTGCTCCATTGCTCTGTGAAATATTTCTGATGCTAAAATTATTCCAAAAGGCAGCCTGAGGAAACAATATCTGCCAAAAGGTGTATTAAAAGTACAGTATTTGGTGCTGCTTTCATGCAATTTTAAATGCCAGAAGCCTTGTGGTGTGTCAAGCTTTGTGAAGAATCTGGCACCTGCCATCTCACTGGTGATTTCTTCATGCTTGGGTATCTGGTAGTGTTCATGCTTGATATTTTCATTTAAATCTTTCGGGTCCATGCATATTCTGAGGTCACCATTCTTTTTCTTTGCGCACACTATGGAGTTGACCCAAATCTGTTGGTTCCTCAACCTTCTTTATTACACCAAGCATTGTCATCCTTTCCAGCTCTTTTTTAGGTAGTCTCTTAGTGGTGTTGGAACTCTTCAAGCATCATGCACGACTGGCTGTGCATTTTCTTTCAGCTGGATTTTGTATGTGAACGGCAATACACCAACACCTTTGAAAACATCTGCAAAGTTCTGTATAATGGAGTCAACAGAGTCACTTGGTGTGCTCACGGCTGTCTTGATGCAGTACTCTTTTCACCAGCCCCAAATCTTCACAGGCTTTATCACCCAGTAGTGACTCAAGTCCTTCAGCAACAACAGAGAAGAGTAGGTGGTGTGTTTTATTTTTCACCATTACTTCAGCTTGCATGTGCCTAAACACTCGATTCTCTGTCCATTGTAGTATTTCAATTTAGGTGTTTTTTTCTGTAATTTGGGCCGATCTTTAATTTCTTTTATGCCAGCATGCTGATCAGGTTTGCTTTTGCACCAGTGTCCAGTTTCATTGTGACTAAAGTCCCATTTATTTGCAGATGTGCTACCCATTTATCTTCTCTCACAGCATTAATTTCTTTCTCTGGCTCATTTTCAAAGTTCACTATGCCAAAAAAAAAAAGTTTCACTTAGCTCAGTGTCATCCTCAGTGTTTACATATTTTATTTTATTCCCCTCTTTTCTTTTTGAGAAACACTGTTTAGCAAAATTATTCGTTCCCTGGCAATTAGAGCATTGCTTACCAAAGGCTGGACACTGTCTTGGCTTGTGCTGTGAACTGCAGCGTTTGCAGCTGAACACCCCGTCGTCTGTCCGCTGTGCAGGTCGGGTCTGTGTGCGTCTTCTTCCTTGGCTTTAGACCGCATCGCATCAACAGCCGCGCAGTCACTCACAGTCACTGTGCCCGCCGCCATGTCGCTGAACTTCCTCACATGCATTTGGGACAGCTCACTCGCCAGGCAGATCTTAATAGCTCCTTCTAGCGTTGGCTCCGTTTCCCCCAGTAGCCTTTGGCTGACCTGTTTATCCTTCACTCCAAAAACTATCTGGTCCCGGATCACGGAGTCTTTCAGTGTAGCAAAGTTGCATGACTATGCTTCTAGTTGCAGGTCAGTCAGAAAGCTATCAAAAGGCTCACGTTGTTGCTGCACACGTGAACGAAATACATATCTCGTATGTTTCATTTTTCTTTGGAGAGCAATGAGCATCACATTTATCAAGCAATTTATTGAGTTTCCCTTTGTCATCTTTGTAGTGTACGGAGATACACACGAAAGCAAATGTTTTTATTTGCAGTAATATGTATTTTATGTTTGACCTCTGACCCTCGATGTCTATTGGTTGTGTATGTTGTATAAATGTATGCCCGCCACTCTGGTGCGCGCCCCTTGGAAGAAGACAGAGCAAGAGGGCCACTCGTGTTTTCGTGCCTGCTTAACGCAGTCGTTTTGTAATGTTAGTACGGTCTTGTAGAGCCGAAGGAACGGAGAAGACCGTAGGTTCACACTTTAGCCGTGTAGGCAACTTTCTTTAATCAACGGTAAATCGGAGAGACAACAAAACCACAGCTCGACTGAGCGGAGGTGGCAAGAATAACCAGAAAATTGGCTGAACAACCATAACTTAACCCTGCGTTAACCTGCCAGGGCAACCCTGACTTAACCCTTAGTTCCTGGGGTGAATCCTATCCCCAATACGTGTCCACCACATGAGCTCCCCCAGAATTCGCCCTAGTAATCGAAGTCAGGCGCACGGATGGCTTACCGCCTGGATGAGAGAGGCCGTGCACAGCTTCAAACACGGGGCGTCTCCAGCTGTCCGGGACGATGGGCCTGGGCTGTCCTGTGGAGACGTCACACAGGAGGGTGACACCTGTGTCGCTGAAAGGAACGTCCTGCAGGCGGAGCCCCGTGTTGGAGGTCCGGAGACAGAGGATGCTCGGGTCCGTGGCCTGGTCAGCGGCCATCTGTGCATAGTCCAGGCCTAGGTGGACCGCTCCAATCACTGCCCTAGAGAGGCAGTCAGCTACCTGGTTAGACTTACCAGCGACGTGCTGGATGTCGGTTGTGAATTCCGAAATGTAGGAGAGTTGTCGCTGCTGGCGAGTGGACCATGGCTCGGCCGTCTTGGACATGGCAAACGTGAGGGGCTTGTGGTCCACGTACGCAGTAAACTCGCGGCCCTCTAGCAGGAACCGGAAATGCCGGACGGCGAGCCAGAGACCGAGGAGTTCCCTGTCAAAAGTACTATACTTGCGCTCTCAGGGTGTAAGCTGGCAACTGAAAAAGGCCAAAGGCTGCCAAGCCCCCTCCACCCACTGCTCGTGAACCGCACCAACAGCATAGTCCGATGCATCCGTGGTTATGGAAATAGGCGCTGTAGGTGAAGGATGCGCTAGCAGGGTAGCCTGGGAGAGCGCAGCTTTAGTCTCGGTGAACGCACGGTCCCGCTCTGCTGTCCAGTCGACCGCCTGGTTGGGGGACTTGCCTTTCAGCGCCTCGTGCAGTGGCCGGATGATAAAGGCGGCTCGGGGAATGAAGCGGTGGTAGAATGTCACCATCCCGATGAACTCCCTGAGCGCACGAGCTGTTTGGGGGCGCGGAAAGGCCGCCACCGCTTCCACCTTTGAGGGCAGGGGGACCGCCCCATCCCCAGTGATGCGGTGCCCGAGGAAATCAATGGCCGTCAGCCCGAACCGGCACTTCGCCGGGTTGACGATCAGCCCATGCTGGCTGAGGCGTGTGAAGAGGGCGTGAAGATGGGACAGGTGTTCTTCCTCGGAGGCGCTGGCGATGAGTATGTCGTCCAAATAGACGAAGATGAAAGGAAGGCCACGGAGCACTGAATCCATCAGCCGCTGAAAGGACTGGGCCGCGTTTTTGAGTCCAAATGGCATTCGTAGGAATTCAAATAGGCCGAATGGGGTAGTCACCGCTGTCTTGGGGATGTCCGAGGGGTGCACGGGAACTTGATGATAACCACGGACCAGGTCAACTTTTGAGAAGACGCGTTTGCCAGACAGGTTTGCAGAAAAGTCCTGGATATGCGGGACAGGATAGCAGTCGGGCGTGGTGGCGTCATTTAGTCGGCGGTAGTCCCCGCATGGGCACCAACCTCCATCAGGCTTAGCGACGATGTGGAGTGGGGACGCCCACGGGCTGTCAGAGCAGCGGATGATCCCCATGCGTTCCAGGTGCTCGAACTCAGACTTGGCAATGGTGAGTTTGGCGGGGTCGAGACGCCTGGCTCTGGCGTAGACCGGGGGCCCCTTCGTAGCAATGTGATGCTCCACCCCATGCTTAGCGGTGGGTGCAGAGAAGGTAGGCTGGGTGAGGTCAGGGAACTCAGCGAGGAGGCGGTTGAACTTGTCTGCCTCTGAGAGAGAGTTGGCTAGACCTGCATAGGCCGCTTCCCCCCGCGTACATGCGAAGGAGGAGAAGGTTAAGGCGTCGACCAGACGGCTGTTCTGAATGTCCACTAGCAAACCATAAGTGCACAAAAAATCAGCTCCGAGGAGGGGAAGCGTTACGCTGGCCATGACGAACTCCCACGTGAAACGTTGTCCACCAAAACACAGTTCTACAGACCGCACGCCGTAGGTGTGGATAGGGCTGCCGTCAGCCGTCGCCAACTGGGGGCCCCGCTCCCCGCCCATGATGTCGACGTCAGTAGCAGGGAGCACGCTTCTCTGTGCGCCCGTGTCACAGAGAAATCGCCGACCGGAGATGGTGTCGAGGATGAAGAGTAGCCTGCTCGTATCGCCAACACTCATGGCCACTACTGAGTGTTGGCCCTCTCGTTTCCCGTCGGCCTGTAGTTGCAGGGGGAACGGCACCGTTTAGCTTTCGCACCAAATCGAGCGTGGTACATACAGAGTCCAGAGGGCTTGTAGCGGTCTGACGCTGTGGCGCCACCGTCGGGCCACGCCCGCGATGTCGGCGGGGGGCCAGTGAAGGTAGGAGCCAGCACCCCGGCATGGGAGGAACGTTGTGTAGCGACGAAGAATCGGTCAGCCTCCTTTGCCAGCTCACGGGGATCAGTGATGGTGGAGTTAGCGAGCGCAGTCTGGACGTGGGGCGGCATGTTGCGCAGAAACAGCTCCATAAACAGGAAACATGGCTTTTCTTGACCCAGTAGATTTAACATCCTGCTCATTAGCTCCGATGGTTTGCCATCTCCCAAGCCCTGAATTGCGAAGAGGCGACGTGCTCTCTCCGTTGTTGACAGTTCAAAAGTTTCAAGGAGGAGATTTTTAAGTGCGGCGTATTTACCATCGGCCGGTGGGTTGGTTATGAAACCGCTTATCCTGGAAGCCGTAGCGCCCCCCAGCGCTGCCACTACGTAGTAGCACCTGGTCTCGTCTGCTGTTATGTCTCTGAGCGCGAACTGTGCCTCAGCCTGCGCGAACCACGTAGCCGCGGAAGACTCCCAAAACTCCGGCAGTTTAATTGCAACGGCGTTCGTAGCCATAATGTGTGTAGTTTCAGAAAACTTATCCGAAAACCGACGTCGGGGTCACCAGTGTAGAGCCGAAGGAACGGAGAAGATCGTAGGTTCACACTTTAGCCGTGTAGGCAACTTTCTTTAATCAACGGTAAATCAGAGAGACAACAAAACCACAGCTCGACTGAGCGGAGGCGGCAAGAATAACCAGAAAACTGGCTGGACAACCATAACTTAACCCTGACTTAACCCTTAGTTCCTGGGGTGAATTCTACCCCCAATACGTGCCCACCACAGTCTAGCAAATAAAAGAGGAAGACCAAGATACACCTTGATCGTTGTACAATTCAGTTATCCTGTATGTCATGTACCGGTTTGGCATGTAAGGGCACCCGTATGTATGTGACGTCACCTGTTGACGTGGGGAGAAGCGCGAGGAATATTGTTCGGGCAGTCTTGCAATACGGTGGAATAAAGCAAGCCACGTTAGGCATTGTGTAATAACGGTGTGCCTAATCATTTATAATCAAGGACACCTAAATAAGCATATAGGTGGGAATAACGGATCAGAACAATGGCGACGAGTGATGTACCGAGCCTAAGCTAAGTGATGAGCTAAAGTTCGTAACGTTTAGTTAGATCTGAAGTGTAGCTAACAGTTGTAGCTAGCTAGCGCGGCAGCATGGACAAGACAGCACGCATACCGGCGTTTGATTGCTACTCCGACCCGGCGACTTTGGGGCCGCGGTGGACAAGATGGCTTATGTCATTTGAACTGTTTGCTGATGGGAAAGGTCTGATCATCGAGGATAACACCGAGGATGCAGTGAAGCAGCGCCGGAGAGCACTTCTTTTGCATCACGCAGGTCCAGACACACAGGACATCTTTTCAACTTTGGACGCCACCGGAGAGGTGACTGATTATGATGCCGCTGTTGCAGCTTTGAACAGATATTTCGTGCCCCAAGTAAATGCTACATTCGCCCGCCAGACATTTCAGAAAATCTCTCAGAATCAAGGGGAGACAGTACAACAATTCGCTACACGCTTGAGACGTGCGGCAAAAGACTGCGGTTTTGGTGGAGACACAGACGATCAGATTAGAGATGCAATTGTAAGCAAATGCACGTCAAGTTATGTTCGCCGTAGACTCCTTGAGGAGCGTGGTTTGGTGCTTGCTCGCGCTCTCGAGTTGGCGGCACAGTGTGAACACATTGAAGAACAAATGGCGGAGATGTCTGTGAGGGAGGGGAAAGCAGAGGCGACTGTGAGTTGTGTCTCACAGAAAGGAGGGAAATATCAGAAGAGAGGACAAGGGAGACCGGGCGCAGATAGAGGAAAAACGGACAAAATGGACAAAACGTGTTTTAGATGTGGACATTCAGACCACTTTGGGAAAGACCCCAATTGTCCCGCGCGCGGCCAAACGTGTCGCAAATGCAATGGTAGAGACCATTTCGCAAAGCAATGCAAAACAAAAGGTGCAACAGGAAAGGAAAAAGCGCATAAAATAGAGATAGAAGAACATGATTATGCCTTTGTATTGAGTGATACAAACAAGTCAGATAGGCTCAACATAAATGTGGGAGGAGTTAGCTTGAAGATGCTTGTCGACTCCGGGGCTACTTGCAATGTGATAGACGAAAAGACCTAGGAGGGTTTAAAGTCAGAGAAAATTAGGTGCCACTCATAGTATGTCCCAAAGCCGGAAAGGAAACTATTTTCTTATTCATCTAACCAACCTCTACCCATGAAAGGGGCGTTCACATGCAAAGTAAAAATAGGAGAACACTGTGAACAAGCAGAATTCATAGTAATCAGAGGTGATGGAGAACCACTACTAGGAAAAGAGTTGGCCATGAAACTAGGTGTACTGAAAATAGGTGCCAACATATCAGCCGTCAGAGACATGAACCGATCACTTCAGCAGCAATACCCGACTGTATTTCAGGGGGTAGGGAAGCTGAAAACAAAACAGATAAAGCTACACATAGACCCAGAGGTGACACCAGTAGCACAGCCACTCAGGCGTATACCCTTCAACCTACAGGCGCCTGTGGAGGCCAAGATAAAAGAGCTCCTAGATCTAGACATAATAGAACCGGTCGATGGACCAACACCATGGGTAAATCCAGTGGTCATCGTGCCCAAGGCAAACTCAGAAATAAGACTGTGTTTAGACATGCGACAGGCAAACCTTGCCATCATCAGAGAGAGGTATCCAATACCCACTGTGGATGAGCTACTACAAGGGATCGGTGGTGTTTAGTAAACTGGACTTAAAGTGGGGCTACCACCAACTTGAAATGACCCCAGAATCACGCGGAATCACCACATTCGCCATCCACAACGGAGTCTACAGATACAAGAGACTCATCTTCGGCGTGTCTTCCCCAAGCGAACAGTACCAGCATGAAATCGCCGCTGCACTGGCTGGTATAGAAGGTGTGGAGAACATCTCAGATGATGTCATAGTCCACGCTAAGGATGAGGAGACACACAACGAGCGACTACACACAGTCATGAGGAGACTGGAGGAGTGCGGACTGACGCTAAACCCTGCCAAGTGTCAGTTCAACATGGATCGACTGATTGTCATGGGAATCCTGCTGTCTGAAAAAGGAATCGGTCCTACAGAGGAGAGAGTGAGAGCCGTGAGCGAGGCGAGAGAGCCGGAAAACGCATCGGAGGTGAGAAGCTTCCTCGGGCTCGTAAGTTACAGCAGCAGATTCATTCCACAGTTTGCAACAGTGTCAGAGCCGCTGCGACGCCTGACAAGAAAGGACACTCCGTTTGAATTCGGTCCAGAACAGAAACAAGCGTTTGAGGCGCTGAAAGAGGGCTTAGCCAAAGCAGGGACACTAGCCTACTTTAACAAAGACGCACCGACCAAAATCATTGCAGATGCTAGTCCAGTGGGATTAGGAGCAGTGTTAGTACAGACCCAGAATGGAGAAAATGTTCCCATTTGTTATGTCAGTCGTGGTCTAACCGACTGTGAACGCAGGTATTCTCAGACAGAGAAAGAGGCCTTAGGTCTGGTATGGGCGTGTGAAAGGTTACACCCATACATCTATGGTAGACGATTTGATTTGGTTACAGACCACAAACCTCTTGAATCTATATACAGCCCACGCTCGAAACCATGCGCTCGTATAGAGCGATGGGTCCTAAGGTTACAGCCTTATGATTTTAAAGTAGTACATATCTCGGGCAAAAAGAACATAGCAGACCCACTATTACGTCTGCTGGGGATCAGCGCACTGAAACAGAAACATGCACACGGATCCGACGAGTATGTGAGATTTGTTGCAGTGAGTGCTACACCCAGAGCATTGACAACCCGCGAGGTGGAGGAGGCATCAGCCTACGACGAGGAGCTGATCGAGGTGCGTAAAGCTATTGAGAGTGGACACTTTGAGAAGTGCGCAGCATATGCCGCAGTGGCTAGTGAGTTATGTGTAATAGGACAGTTGGTTCTACGTGGAACGCGTATTGTGCTGCCACAAGTACTGCGGGCACGCGCTCTCTCACTAGCACACGAAGGACACTTAGGAATTGTCGGAACTAAACAGCACCTCAGGAGCAAAGTCTGGTGGCCAACAATGGAAAGAGCAGCCGAGAGACATTGTAGGTCATGCCACGGATGCCAAGTTGTTGCTCGGCCAGACGCACCGGAACCGTTAAGATCAACAGAGTTACCAGAGGGGCCCTGGCAAGATATTGCCATTGACTTACTCGGACCCCTGCCGACAGGTGACTCGATTCTAGTTGTAGTTGATTACTACAGCCGCTACTATAAGTATGACGTGTTAAAGTCCACAACCATGTCAACAGTGATAGACAGTCTAGAGACAATCTTCAGTCGACATGGACTTCCCGTCACACTGAGGTCGGACCAGGGTCCTCAGTTCAAATCAGAGGAGTTCAGTGAGTACTGTGACACCAACGGAATCAAGCATGAGAAAACAACGCCACGATGGGCGCAGGCGAACGGCGAGGTAGAACGTCAAAACGCCTCGCTGATGAAGAGGATTCGCATCGCTGTTTCAGATGGACTCAATTGGAAGCGAGAACTTAGAAAGTATGTGACAGTATACCGGAGCATCGATCACGCGACCACAGGGAAGAGTCCCGCGGAGCTGCTCTTCAAAAGAAAGATGAGGGGGAAGCTGCCAAGCATTACAGCAGCACACGCTGGTCTGGAGGTAAGAGACAGAGACGCAGAACAGAAAGGACAATCAAAGATCTATGCAGACGAACGGCGTCACGCCAGGTACTCGGATGTCAATGTCGGTGACACGGTCCTGGTGAGACAAGAAAAGACTGATAAACTGACAACACTATTCAACACAACGCCACACAAGGTGGTGAGCAAATCAGGAAACCAAGTTGTCGTTGAATCTCCAACCGGAGCCAGATACACACGGAACACAACATTCGTGAAGCGATACACCAGTACTCAGGAGACACCTGCCGGAGCAGAAGCATCACAGGATGCCGAGGACTGCACATCAAACAGAGAGACACTGGGTGCTCAAAACGCAGAGCGGAGCAACACCAGCAATGACACCCCGGGGGCAGACAGGCCTCCAAGAGAGAGACGCTTGCCATCAAGGCTGGCAGACTATGATATGACATAGACTGGAGAAATGTAAAAAAAAACCTGTTGGGTCAAGTTCAGTGACGATTGTTGTTTGATGATGCAAATGTGAAATTAACATGTTTAAAAGGTCTTATGTGTTTACAGACTGTTCATAAGTGAATATGTGTTAATGGAGAATTAATACATGGTTCTAATTAAGGTGAAAGCATACATAATATGTGGTATCTGTTTTGGTTAGGAAAGTTTTGATACTGTCATTATATGGGTTCATATTTTTGAATTGAAAATAACCTGAAGTTTATTTCCCAGAAAAGGAGGGATGTCATGTACCGGTTTGGCATGTAAGGGCACCCGTATGTATGTGACGTCACCTGTTGACGTGGGGAGAAGCGCGAGGAATATTGTTCGGGCAGTCTTGCAATACGGTGGAATAAAGCAAGCCACGTTAGGCATTGTGTAATAACGGTGTGCCTAATCATTTATAATCAAGGACACCTAAATAAGCATATAGGTGGGAATAACGGATCAGAACACTGTAGATACACGACAAGCTTTGGCGACGAGGATGGGATTTTCCTCTGTATTTTTATGTGCAACGGGTTGCTCCCGTCTTGACCAGTAATTTTTGAACGATGCTAGCAGCTTAGCAGCTAACGTACGCGATGGCACTGTGTAGTACTGATACAGGACTGCAGTTCGACGAGACGGCAGAAACCTTCGACAATTATGAAGAAAGGCTTATGCAGTTCTTGTCTGCTAACAACATTGAGCAAGATAGGAGAAGAGCCGTATTTTTGTCCGTGGTTGGACCGAAGAATTTTGCCTTGCTAAAGGACTTGATATTGCCGGACAAGTTCAGTGAAGTTGCTTTTGCAACCTTGCTACAGACGTTGCGGGATTTTTACACGCCAAAGAAGACCGTATTGGCGGAAAGATTAGCTTTTAGAAGCCGTAGACAACAGTCTGGAGAGGCTTTTGCTGATCACATTGCTAGCTTGAAAGGATTAGCTTCTACATGCCATTTTGGCACGAGCCTGGAGGAGCAGCTCCGAGATCAGCTCGTGTGTGGGACATCTAACATAGAGCTGTGCCGGAAGTTACTGAATGCCGCCATTGGCGAGGGGTTAACATGGCAAAAGAGGGCGGAATTAACGAACAATTTCGAATGCACGAATTCTGGATTAGAAAGCATGCAGAAGGGAGAGTCATCTGTGCATATGCGAGCGGATCATGTCGGAGTGCGGAGACACCGAGAGCCCAGGACTGCGCGGAACCAGAGGGAGGTCCGCGACAGCCACCGGGACTGCTACAGGTGCCTCGGGAAAGGACACGGACCGGGGAGCTGCCGCTTCAAAGACTTCCAGTGTCGCGGATGTGGCAAGAACGGACATCTGGAGCGAGCCTGTCGGAACCAAGGGGTGCGGTCGGCTGGACATTCGTCTGCCCGCCCGCTTCGGACCAAAGGCGGCCCGGAGGTGAACTTTGTGGACCAGGCAGACGCAACTCGCGAACCGGACTCAGGGACTGATTCTGAACAGCAAACTGATATGAGACTGTATTCAGTAAAGACTGAGTGTGAGTATGTGAAACCTTACAAGGTGATGGTAAAATGCAGTGGTTTTAGGATGTACATGGAGGTAGATACCGGGGCAGCAATGTCAGTTATCTCAGAGAGCCTGTACAAATCGAAACTGAAAGGGTCGAAACTGCATTCATGTGATGTTACATTGAGAACATACACAGACCAACCGTTAGCTTTGTTGGGTTAAATCCTAGTTAATGTGCAATGTGGGAAGCAGCATTTACAGCTGCCCTTGCTAGTGGCCCGTGGTAAAGCACCGGCGCTGATGGGGCGTGATTGGATTCGAGTGCTCAACTTAGATTGGTCAAAAGTGAATCGCGTTGCCGCATCTGAGCTAGTGGAGCAAGTGTGCTCAGAGCACAGAGCAGTTTTCAGCGCAGAGCTGGGCCGTGCAAAAGGCGTCACTGCATCCTTGCGTGTATCACCGGATGCTATACCAACATTTTGCAAAGCGAGGCCAGTGCCTTATGCACTGCGTGAAGCCGTGGATAAAACGTTAATCGAACTAGAACAGGGAATTATCTCTCCTGTGCAGCATAGCGAATGGGCTGCGCCGCTAGTGTGCATTCCGAAAAAGGATGGATCAGTGCGTATTTGCGGAGATTATAAGGTGAAAGTAAATCAGTGGCTTGATGTAGACCAGTACCCACTTCCAAAACAGCAGGATTTATTCTCCACTTTAGCAGGTGGAAAGCATTTCACTAAACTTGACTTGACGCAGGCCTACACTCACCTCGACATGGATGAGAAAAGCAAGCCGTTTCTCACCATCAATACACACAGAGGTCTCTATGTATGCAACCGCTTGCCATATGGGGTCGCTAGTGCGCCCGCTATTTTCCAGCGCACTATGGATGAAGTATTACAAGGGTTTGATGGCGTGGTGTGCTACTTAGACGATATTCTGATAACAGGAACAGATACCACCGCACATCGGCGCAATCTTAAACAAGTGTTACAGAGACTGGAAGAACATGGGCTTAGGTTTAACAAAGAGAAATGTGCCTTCTTTCAGAACAGTGTGGCCTACCTCGGGCATGTAATTGATGCTGAGGGTGTGCGCCCAATTAAAGAGAAAACTGAGGCTATTGACAAAGCTCCTGTGCCAAAAAATGTGACAGAATTGAGGTCGTACTTTACTATGGCAAATTTATACCAAACCTGTCTAGCGAGATTAAGCCTATGACTGAGCTCCTACATAAAGATAAAGAGTGGGATTGGACAAGAAAATGTCAAGAGGCGTTTGAGCGTACTAAAGCACAGCTCGTAGCCGCGCCAGTGCTTACGCATTATGATCCTAAACTGCCTGTAATTTGGGGATGTGATGCTTCGCCTTACGGCGTAGGTGCCGTGATTTCACATCCATTTCCAGACAACAGTGAGAAACCTATAGCCCACGTGTCTAGGATACTCACTAAAACAGAAGTCAGTTATTCTCAGATAGAGAAAGAAGCACTTAGTATCATCTTTGGGGTGACCAAGTTTAATGACTATCTGTATGGACGAAAGTTTACTGTGCTTACAGACTACAAACCACTCCTAAAGATACTAGGGCCCAAGACTGGAGTGCCTACATTGGCAGCAGCTAGGCTGCAGAGGTGGTCATTAATTTTAGCAGCATACCAGTATGACATACGTTACAAGCCATCCTTACAACATGCAAATGCGGATGCATTATCGCATTTACCACTACAGACTCAAGAGGCAGACTCAGATTATAGTTCTGTGTTTAGGGTCTCATTGTTGGATAAAGTGCTAGTGTCTTCACAAGAGATTGCAAAACAGACAAAGACTGATGCAGTACTACAGAGAGTGAAGCACTTCACATTGAATGGTTTGCCAAAGCATTTGAATGAAGATGAGTTAAAGCCATACTTCATAAGAAACACTGAACTGACTGTTGAATCTGACTGTGATGTGGGGTTTCCAGGTAATCATACCAGAGGTGTTAAGACCACAGATGTTACGTGAATTGCATGAAAATGACCAAGGAATGGTAAAGATGAAGGCATTAGCCCGTAGTCACTTTTGGTGGCCAAACCTTGATTCTGACATAGTCACTGGTAAACAGTTGCCAGACATGCCAGTTAAACAGACACCAACCTGCCACAGCTCCTGTTCACAATTGGAGCTGGCCTAACCGTCCTTGACAGAGGATACACAGATTATGCTCAGAAGGGAAAGTTCAACTTCCTAGTGGTCACTGATAGCTATTCACGTTGACCAGAAGTAGCTTTGATGAGTAGCACTACATCTGAAAAGACCATAGAAGTTTTGAGGGGATACTTTGCCACTTGGGGTCTTCCAGACGAACTTGTGTCTGATAATGGACCACAATTTGTATCTGCTGAGTTTGAAACATTCCTGAAAAACAATGGGGTGAAACACATTAAGAGTTCTCCTTACCACCCAGCTTCTAATGGGGCTGCAGAGCGTTTGGTGCAGAACCTGAAAACAGCTCTTGAAAAGGGAAAGAGTAGCAATATGACGTTGCAGCACTGCATACACAATTTCCTATTCTGTTATAGGAGTACACCACAGTCTACTACAGGGGAAACACCTGCAGAATTGTTTTTCAGACGTCAATTCAAAAACAGGTTGTCTCTCGCCAAACCTAATTTCGTAGAGTCCATGCAACAGAGACAGGACAGTCAACAGTCCAAGCAAGCAGATAAGTTGGCACAAGTCAGACACTTCCTACCAAAACAGAAGGTGTTGGTTCGAAACCACAGGGGAGGGGAAGGTGTTAAATGGATATCTGGGTGCATTGTAAAGGCACTTGGTCCTGTCACATATCTTGTGAAAGTGTATGGAAAGGTGTACAAGAGACATGTCAATCAAATGATCAATACTGAAATTGAGAACTGTAATGTGTCAGATGAATCTGATGATGATCTGAGGGTTGTTCCAAATGTATCACATGCATGTGTAGCAAGGCCTGTAAATGTTCCAGAATCCACTGAAAGGGTTGTACAGCAAGGATCCAGTGAGACTGCTCCCTGCTCAGTTGCAGAGGGTGTCCAGAGGCTGCAGCGGCATGTGAAGCCGCCCGACAGATTAAATCTGTGAGAACCCAGTTGTTGTAACAATTTAATGTTGAAAGATGTAAAAAAAAGAAAAAAAAGTACTGTAAATGTACTGAGTTCAGATTTCAGGGGAGGAGTGTAGTGTACGCCGATACAGACGAAAGCAAATGTTTTTATTTGCAGTACTATGTATTTTATGTTTGACCTCTGACCCTCGATGTCTATTGGTTGTATATGTTGTATAAATGTACGCGCCACTCTGGTGCGTGCCCTTGGAAGAAGACAGAGCAAGAGGGTCACTCGTGTTTTCATGCCTGCTTAATGCAGTTGTTTTGTAATGTTACCATGGTCTAGCCAATAAAAGAGGAAGACCAAGATACACCTTGATCGTTGTAAAATTCAGTTATCCTGTAGATACACGACAGTCTTCATTTTCATACACGAAAGTATTGTACACTTTAATGGCGTGTGTGGGCCTGCTATCGTTCGCAGTAACGCTACCCTCCTAGCAGCCGGCTTTATTTCCAGACCCATGGCCGCTATGTACAGTTGAAACTGCTGCTTGAAGGCCCGCCATTTGCTGTCGACATTCCTGGTAAGTTTCAAACTCTCCGGTGGTTTTAAGCTCGTCACAATTTACACCTCACTGTATTTTTACTCCTGGTACCATGTTTTGTTTGTTGTTTTAAAATTAATGGGCCGAGACCTTTTCCAAATTCATGCCGAAGCTTTTATTTATCCCATATGCCAGACTCTGTGTTTGTACCGCCCAACCTCTGACCTTAGCACGTCACTAGCCTGCAACATGACATCTAGGATTCTGGGTAACGCAGTTCCTAACAAAGGCATATAACAACATGTCCCCTATTATTATTATTATTGTTGTTGTTGTTGTTGTTTTTTTTAAATTTTTTATTTTATTTTCCTCCCATTTTGCTTCCAATTGTAATTGACTGATTACCCCACTCTTCTGAGCCGTCTCGGTCGCTGCTCCGCCCCCTCTGCCAATCCGGGGAGGGCTGCAGACTACCGCATGCCTCCTCTGATATACGTGGAGTCTCCAGCTGCTTCTTTTAACCTGACACTGAGGAGTTTCGCCAGGGGGGGTGTAGCACACGGGAGGAGCACGCTATTGCCCCCAGTTCCCCCTCCCCTCTGAACAAACGCCCCGACTGACCAGAGGAGGCGCTAGTGCAGCGACCAGGCGCTGGACCAGGACACACACCCACATCCGGCTTCCCTTCCCGCAGACATGACCAATGTGCTCTTTTCACAATAATTTCCGCATTCTACTTAATACTGCTTGTGTGTTTCCGGTCTATCGATGGTTAATGCTCTGTGCTTTATCAGTTGTTAGTTCTCTCACAAATGAAGAGATGCCGTTTCTTGTAATAGAGCAGTTCAGAGAGTGATCAGGATCCCATTTTGAAGTCCCGAAGATCTGCTGAAGATCTGCATCAACCGCTATGAGTTGAAGCGATATTTTGACAGTCCCAATGAACACTTAAAACAATGTCATTCCTGGCGACGAGACCTTTCCTTATATATAATGACATATTGATGATAGAACATGAGGAGATGACTTTCTTTATGAAATCATCATCATCAGAGACACCAGAGGCACTTTGGACAGCTCATTACTTTTCTCATTTCTGCTACTCGAATCACTTTTCTATTCTGCTACAGACACGTATTTGCTTTGTGGAGAAAGGTGTTCAAGCAGTGCCAAAACCAGTGTTTTTTCATATTTGACAGTTGTCTGCTGGTGCCTCCTGTTTTGTGTGACTGAAGTCACTTGATTTGAGTTATTTGACTAACGACTCGGTTTCTGTGGCGGTGGCCTTAAGTCACTATAGCCTACTGTTTACTAGCTTAATATAATAAGCATATGAAGTAATGAACTGCCCTATGTGAAGTTAAAGCCAATGATGGGAGGTTGACCACCCGCCTACCTGGTGCAGCCAGAACAACCTGGATCTCAACCCCCTGAAGACAGTGGTGGTCCCTCCCACACACACACACACACACACACGCGGACCCTGTGTGACATCACTTCGTTTCCAGGGCACCACCATTGATCAAGACCTCAAGTGGGAGCTCAACATCAGCTCCCTCATCGAGAAAGCACAGTAGAGGATGTGCTTCTTGCCACAGACAATGATGGTGGATTTCTAGACCTCCATCACTTAGTCCATCCTAACCTCCTCCATCACCATCTTGTACGCTGCTGCCACCACCAAGGACCAGGGCAGGCTGCAGCGCATCGTTCACTCAGCAGAGAAGGTGATTGGCTGCTACCTCCCATCTCTCCAGGACCTGCACGCTTCCAGGACCTTGAGGCAGGCAGGGAAGATAATTGCCGACCCCTCCCACCCTGGACACCACCTTTTTGAGACTCTGGCAAGAGGCCAAGGTCCATCAGGACCAAAACCTCATGCAACAGGAGCAGTTTCTTCCCTGTAGTAGTTGGACTAATCAACAGGCCCCCTGCTCCCCACTGACAGAGTTAGTTTCCCTTTTTGCCCCCCCCCCCCGGATGTTTATGTATAATGTGTGTGTGTGTGTGTGTGTGCACGCATTTGTATGTATATTTTTTGTTACATATTCTATTTTATTTTCTGTACAAACAACACCGAGCTATATTCTTAGTGCATGTAATAATGCACATGGCAATAAAATAACTTCTGATTCTGATATTGCCATGGATCAAAACTGCGATATTATCCATTCTTATAATCCATTGTAATCCATTCATTTTGCACTCCACCAATTCAACCAATTATTCTGTTTGCTGAGACGTTATTAGTCTCAGCTTAAAACTTAAATGTAAAACTTGTGTGTTTAGGTAGATGCAGAATTTCAGAAGTCTCCTTCACACTTCTAATTAAATTAAGTCAACACTACAAGTGTAACACACTTGTAGTGACAAGTGTGTTACACCTTATGTCCCTGAAAAAAAAAGCAAAAAAAAAGAGGGATGGTTGAGCCAAGAACTTGAACTGAGAGCACAGGCAATTTTTAGTGTTTGTTGTAGACTAGCCCCTTTCACATCAAACTAAAATCCTGTTGTTAATGGGATTGCCTTTGGTGTTGAAGGCATTGTGGCTGAAAATCCTGGCATGCTGTTTCTGGGTGCAGCACGGAAATCCCCCTGTGGCATTGGCACAGCGTTGTCCTGCAAGTGTTTTGGTGTGAAAGGGACTCCCAATGAATTCCCAGCATTCACACATTCAGTAAGTTGTGTTCGACACACAACCAGTTATATTCCATGTGTGCATTCAGGGTGTGCATGTAGCAAAGACGATGGCTTCAGACAACCATATATTCACTCTTATTGTAGCTGCTCTGTGACGCTGGTGTAGTGACAACAGCAAGAAAGCAACTACAGGTTGTGCAGATAGTAGTAACGTACGACAAACAGGAACCCATCAGAGTAATCTTGGTCCACCTGACATTTTCCGTGTGGACGATGTGGAGGTGATCATAGGACAGGATGGGGACCGATGTGTGGGTTTGCTGAGCGGGCGTAAAAGCGGCTTCCTGAGAAAAAGCTAGAAACAGCTTGGTAGCGTTAAAGTTTGGCTTATTTAATCACAGAATTTGAAACCCAGCAGGGTTTTGGTGTGAAAGAGGCTTCAGTAAAAGCTGGTAAAAGATTGTGAGACAGACCCCGGTGGAGCCCTTTATTCAAACGGCGTGAATATAGCTCGGGAAACAGGAAGTAAACAGTAGAGAGAAGCTTTACAGTGCCATAGTCACTTTGGCAAAGCAATGTTCATATTACACACTGATATAACAAGTGGATCCATCAATGAGGACGCTGCCCCCATTGTTCTCCATCAGAAATACCGTCAGTGCTAACAAGCATATTAGGAGAGCAGGTCAAGTGGAGACATCTTTACCCAAGTAAAGTTAGCTGTATTAAATATGTTGTTAGTGTCACATATCTCTTAAATCCCTGGAAAGTAACACAAAGTTATCTCTCTTAGATGGTGTCAGGCAGTTAGCTTTCCAATCCTTCATTTGGTGTTAAACTGCTTTTTCAGACTGATGGGTCCCACGTGTACATTCCATACAGCAGAGATATGAAGAAATACACACCATATAGGTGGCGCTAGAGCCAACTGTGCTTTATTAAGATCAAAGTGGAGTGTTGTCTTCGCATTACAACACGACTAAGTGAAAGCTCATTTTAGTACTTCTGGGTGTCGCCAATGGAAAGTGTCCACGTGATGCTCTCACCCAGCTGTGCATCCTGGCAAACTCTTAACGGTGGTGGTGGTGGTGGTGGAGTCACCGTTTTGGAAAAGCCTCTATATTTTTTGCCAAACAGCTCTCGTCCTCGCTTCATTGAAAAAAAGGCCCCTCGACGTTATCCTACCACCTGACACGAATAGCCAGGCTATCTACAGTCACTCACTAGACCGCTCACAAGCTGTTATTAACCAAAAATAATCTTTTATTAGCAAATCCAGCATTGTAACCTTTTACTAGAAGATAGTAAAAATTATTTAAAAAAAAGACTGTTTCATGAGAATTATTATTCCCAGGTTTGAGTGGTCCCAAATGACCCCCGGTGACTGAACTCCCCGTGTATTCACATATACTAATGGTAGATCAGCTAACTGATGAGGAAGATGCTTTTTTACTTTATTATCAGTGTGTGCATGTGTGTGTGTTGTGTGTGTGTGCATCTGCATGTGTGTGTTTGTGGTTTAAGAGCTGAATGACATTAAAATGTAAGGAGTGTTACATGCTACAGGTGTGTCCACTGAACTCTTAACATTTAGTCTGAACGTCTGACATCTAAATGCCCCAACGTAACATCAGTAACGTCAATAACTCAAGTCAGAATGTTCCAGATGGTTGTTCTTTGTCCCTGTGGGAGACATTACAAAGAGCTACATTTGACCAGCACGTGATCAGAAAGGCAGGCGTCCTCTGAAAGAGATACACAGAATCACATTTAAGCGTGGCGTTGCATTGTGGCGTTAACGCACCTCCGCACGCGACAGTAAAGGTCACTATGAGCAAAAATTTTCAGCACTTCAGATCAGGAGCTCATCGAGTACTTTTTGATATATATTCAGACACGTATATTAAAATATAAACAGGGCAGCGTTTGGAAAAGAAAGTAATAATCGTATATAATTTTTTTTCCTTTTTATCATTTTTCCACATAAAAGTGTTAGCGCGTTGAAATGGGTGGATTTGCTTTCTGTATTTACCGTAGCTATTTTCCTTACTTCTTGGTCACATTGTCGGTTTCAGTGTACGACAAAATTCTGGGCGCGGAGCGGTCCTCATGCATCGCTCCGGCTTACAACAACATCAGGTCACGGCCATGCTGGGACATTTTAGCATGAGGACGCAAACAACAGAGGATCGTTCTAGCCGAGACCATGCTGGAGTCCCCAGCCGTCGGCTCCCCACTTTCACGATGCCCTGTGTGTGTGTGGCGGCATCCTTCCAGAAAACATATACTTACTTTCGCAAAAACATATTCATATTTGATGCTTTAACGCATTATTGTTTTGCATAACATCTCAATAGAATTTCTAATTTACGAAAAAAAAAAATCCACTAGTTGGTCCCAAAACAGGAAAAAAAAAATCATCTCTCCATTATGGGGCAAAAAAAGGGTTCCAGCTGTTTCTCCGTCTCAACTTCTCTTTTTCTCTCTCTCGTTCTGGTTGGAAGACAAGGTAACGGGGACTCTTTCCACCTGCAGCCGCAACAAACGGGAGACCGTGGGAGGGATCTGGGTCGCTGT
Source organism: Lampris incognitus (assembly GCF_029633865.1). Taxonomy (NCBI): domain Eukaryota; kingdom Metazoa; phylum Chordata; class Actinopteri; order Lampriformes; family Lampridae; genus Lampris; species Lampris incognitus. Next base: position 46,456,611 of record NC_079220.1, on the reverse strand, counting down.
TCTGCACACAACTCCTCCTGGCCATCAGAGGTGGCTCTCCGACTCGCTGACATCGGCTTTTCCGTTCTCCACTGGATGGGGGGAAGGTAGCAGTCCATTGAGGTTAATGTTGCTCTCGTTCAGCCGCCGCACGCGATACGTCTCATAGTGGATGTTGTGGGTCACGTCTTTCAGGTCCTGCAGGTGAGACCTTTGGAGGAAAACAAAGCACATGTTCACGTCACAATATTTCAGTAGCAAGACAGTTAGCACTTCCGGCTGCACTTGAATAGAACAGAAATTACAATAGAAATTCTAGTTGATTTTAGCTGACTTTTATTTTTCATGTTTTGGACCCCCCCCATTGTATCCGACCAATTACCCCACTCTTCCAAGCTGTCCCGGTCGCTGCTCCATCCCCTCTGCTGAGCCGGGGAGGGCTGCAGACTTCCACATGCCTCCTCCGATACATGTGGAGTCGCCAGCCGCTTTTTTTCACCTGACAGTGAGGAATTTCGCCAGGGGGTTGTAGCGCGTGGGAGGATCCCTCCAGTTCCCCTTCCCCCCCCGAACAGGCGCCATGACCAACCAGAGGAGGCGCTAGTGCAGCGACCAGGACACATACCCACATCTGGCTTCCCACCCGCAGACAGGTCCACTTGTGTCTATAGGGATGCCTGACCAAGCCGGAGGTAACATGGGGATTCGAACCGGCGATCCCTGTGTTGGTAGGCAACAGAATAGACCGCTACGCCACCCTAACTTTCATTGTTGTGCAGTACTTATGAGAGAGAAGCCAGAGGAAAATGGATGTACCTGCGGCAGAGGAGAAAATCCCTGCAGCCGTAGGGCAGTGCAGCGCTTCATGCCTGGCTGCGGTCAGTACAGATCTTGAGCCTTTCAAAGTGCACCTAGTCTTAATTCGACATAATGTGTCAATGTAACGAGTATCTGTGATTCTACCTGCAATTAAGTTGGCAGTATCACCAAAGGCATTACCCTGCCTTTGGTGATACTGCCTTTACTCCAGTGGGGACCCTTGTACATTGCAGACCTGCAGAGAGATTTTCCTCAGTCTGCTGTATATCACCCTAGTGGTAGGTAGAAAACTTCACCAGCACGATAAAAAGTTGATCTTTTTTTTTACAATTGTATCAGTTGTGAATTACGCAATCCTTCAGTTTTGTTTTAAACATTCGGTAGCCCTTAAATCTGAGTTTTCCATTTTTATTTCGGGCAATATATAACTTAAAGTAGGACAGCTATTTATCTCCAGCGGCTGTCAGGTTGCTTTCTTTAGTCCAGTATAGTGTTTGGGACAACAAGTATGTCGAATATATCCTATAATACCAGGCACATCATCTTAATGTTTGCATATTTGGTTCTTGTTAATACTTAAATAATTGCTCAGCCCGCTGAATAACATCCCAGTATCCAATACGGTGCAGGGCTTTGACTCTAGCTGCAAGATCTCCTGTCTTCACCAGATAAACGACACAGTTATGAACCGGGGGGCCAAAGACAGATCAGACTACATTTTAAGGAACATCACAGCACAGAGGTTACATGGGAAATACATTGCCACACTCCAGTCTGCTGCAGCGGTTGTTACCCAATGTGTTGCAGAACCTGACAGTGTTTGTCTTCACAAAAAAATACTGAGCTGGAAGGACATATACATAATCCTCCATACAGAGGGTGTACTTGAATCTGTCTGTCTCTTGATCTTCAAGCGGGACAGAGGCCATGGTAGCTTTACACCTTAACTTGGACCAGTGGAGAAGCTACAGTATGTCTGGTTGGTTGCATTTACAACCTAACCATGTGACGTGTCCATTGCTTGGAAAAGCATATGTTGAAGTGTGCTTAATTAGGCTACTATTAATTGTCCAGCATGAAGTACATCCTTATTCAATATTTGGCAGTTTCTGAGACCACAGGCAATGGACCACAGGCAATAATGTGCATTTTATATATTAAGTGCACATCACATTCTTTTGTTATATCACTTTATTATATTTTAACATATCTATTATATATATTCATTCATTCACATTATCCAAACCGCTTATCCTGCTCTCAGGGTCACGGGGATGCTGGAGCCTATCCCAGCAGTCACTGGGCGGCAGGCAGGAAGACACCCTGGACAGGCCGCCAGTCCATCACAGGGCTGACACACACAGAAACAGACCCCCCCCCCCCCCCGGGACAATTTAGTATGGCCGATTCACCTGACCTACATGTCTTTGGACTGTGGGACGAAACTGGAGCACCCACCACCAACATGAGGAGAACATGCAAACTCCACACAGAGGACGACCTGGGATGACCCCCAAGGTTGGACTACCCCGGGACTCAAACCCCAGATCTTCTTGCTGTGAGGAGACTGCGCTAACCTCTGTGCCACCGTGCCACCCTATTATATATTATATTAACTTAATTACATCTGTAAATAATGCTGTGGATGGTGTTGGGTTTTAACCACCGATGCTGTTCTAACACCAAATGTCACTGGTAAAACTGCATGCCGCCCACCACATCCAGCCCATGCAGGAGTCTGAATACTTCTTTAGTGGAAGAGGAAAGTTACTTAACATGATTTCTCAAACAGATGGGTTGTCAGCGCAGGAACCAGAGGTTTCATCAGGGTGCACTCATGCATGGATGCTGTAACCAGCGAGTCGCTGAAACCCAGTCTTTAAGATGCCACAGCAGACTTTCACAAGACACCAAATTCCAAGACACCTAACCGACTATTTAAAAATATCCCACAAAGCTTTGTAGGATCATACATGTAAAGAGGGAAAATTATAGAGCTCCCGACCATGAAACAAATTGCTTTTTCAAGGGGAATGTTTGATAGATGCTGATTTGCTGAACACCGAATGAGGTTAAAATCACAGTTAAACATGACGTTAGCTTTTTTCTTTTTTTTTGTGCGCATTTGAGCCCATATCGCTCAAAGGCACATCTGAGCTCACATCATAACATGGCAGCCAGAATCTGCTGGGACTTGATAATGACTCTTCGTCCAACCACATATCGTAATTTCAGCTTCCACAGTTATAATCATAGAAGTCAACATATAGTCATGTAATGCCTGCTGTAATATTCAATTCAGCACTCCCATGCATGCCCCCTTTGCTACTCCATCCATCACCACATGCTGCAGCAGATCACAGCTGTTATGTGCGAGGTGTGCAGCATCTCGGTGTGAGCACATCTGTCGTCCCACATGACTAAGCATGCAAGAATCAAGAACAACAGAAACGGTTTGTGTTCTGCTATAACAGGTGTCTGAAACCGAGATTTGACCAGAAATATAAAGCGCTTTGAGTGGCTGTTGCAGCTAGAAAAGCGCTATATAAAATGCAACTTGACTGACTGATTGAACAGCTGAGCTCCCTGCTGCCGTGTGCTTAAACCTCAGTTAGATGTGAGCACATGAGCGCTTAGCTGACATTTTCTCAGCTCAGACACCAAGTGAGCTTGTGTTAAACCCACTGGAGATGGGCTTATCCCCTCCCCCAAGTGTGAATGTTCAATTATTTTTGCAGGAAAAAAAAAAACAAGTCCATTTGGAAATATGTAGGTTAGATGCCCGATGATATTACACAGACACCCCAAGATCCATTACATAACCCTATAATGAACAATCTCTCATTCTTTCTTTCTCTCTTTTTCATACATATATTAGCCTACCCATAGTCCAACTCACCTGATAAGCAGATCTCTCAGGTTGGCAAACTCACAATGTGCAACATTTTCAACTGAGGACAGAGAAAAAGGGTAGATTAATATACAACAGACACTAACACACACCCTTGTCTGTTTCCTTTCAGTTTGAAAAAAAATGTGTTATTTTCATATGCTGATATTGTATAGGTTCCCCCCACCCCCACCCCCTTTTCTCCTCAATTGTACTTGGCCATTTACCCCACTCTTCTGAGCCGTCCTGGTCACTGCTCCACCCCCTCTGCTGATGCGGGGGGGGGGGCTGCAGACTACCATATGACTCCTCCAATACATCTGGAATCGCCAGGCGAGGAGTTTCGCCAGGGGGACGTAGCGCGTGGGAGGATCACACTATTCCCCCCAGTTCCCCCTCCCCCCCGAACAGGTGCCCTGACCGACCAGAGGAGGCGCTAGTGCAGCGACCAGGATACATACCCACATCTGGCTTCCCACCCGCAGACACGGCCAATTGTGTCTGTAGAGACGCCCGACCAAGCCGGAGGTAACACAGGGTTTCAAACCGCCGATCCTTGTGCTGGTAGGCAATGGAATAGACCATCACACCACCCGGACGCCTGATATTTTATAGGTTAAATTCTTTAAAGGCCTTGCAGAATGTGGGTTGCTGGAGGGAAGGTGCACCCTGGGTATTCACCTTGGGTCTCTAAGGGTGCTCACATAGTCTCTAAGTACAGGATGCATACACTGTGAGGACAGACCACACCTTTTCATCGTCTTTTCATAGTCCAGTTGTACCAGCGCATACCCAAGGCCTACATTTTCCACAATCTTTGCGCTTCATTCTCCTTTTCTGCCAGAATTTACAGACTAAACAACATGGTGCTGTCCATGGATGAGGAAGAAGAGCTGCTCTGTTGCCAGGCTATGCTGGGAAGAAGACCCTCGTGGAGGTGGTATGTTCGACCACTTAATGACGGGAGGGATGGAGAGGGGGAGTTCAGCATGTTGGTGAGGGATATGAGAAGTAGGGATGAGGAAAAACATCATCTCCATACTGTATAAAAGTTGTAAAGCCACGAAGAAGAAACTAAAGAAGGTTTCCGGCGCCACACGAAATGCATGTCGATGTGAAAGTTTCATACGGGGTCATGTTTTGTGCGACACCAGTACGCGGACACTAGGTACACACAGTCACAAAAATTGAGCTTCACATGGACATGTGCAGGCGGACGTACGCTGAGGTCCGCAGTTGCGTCATGTTAGTCCACGCGGACCCCTGCGGAGTACGGTCCATGTATGGTACCACGTCAAGACTACGTATGAATTGGCCTTATGTGTGTGAGTGCTGCTGAAGACTCTCATACTGGAGGAACACAAGAGGGAACTGTAACGCCACAACCAGTCATCATCTTTCCTTCCCATTTTACAGGTTGATGAAAATGTACAAGATATCATAAAACACAATGTGCAAGATGTAAACATAATGTTGATCATAATGTATATAGCTGTTAGTATTCGTGACCACAGGTGTGATTTGGTTGGTTGATGGTTTTTTTGTACAAAACATCATTCACATGCCCCAAACCAGCGCTTGGCTCCTGAAAAAATGAGTAGGTGAATCATCGATTTAGCTTTATTTGGCCACTCTTCTCCTGGATCGCCACCTTGCTGTTGTGGAGATGCTTGCACGTACCAATGATCCCAAGAGCTATGCCGTCCGGAGCTTGGCTCCTGGTAGGGTCACCCAAGGCGGACAGGTCAAGGGGGAGGTTCCAGATGAAGCACGATCCAACAAAGACCTCAACGGCGGAACTGGCGGAAGATGTCTCCAGTTCACAACGGCAGTGAAGGCGAATGAAGGCTGCAACAGAGGGTGGTCCCCAATCATCTTGGTCCTCCATGTCATTGGACTCTGGCCACCCCCTGCCAAGGACTGTGTGGTGGCTGCAGGCACATCAGTCACTCCATGTAAAAAGCTGTCACGCGCAGGCGTCCTCCCATTATGCGGCTCCAGGGTCGGCCTCTACACCCACCTGAGGACCCAGAGGGACTTAGAAGGAGGACAGTCATACTCGACCCCGAGTGACCGCCGATGATGATGATGAATTGGCCACTGTTTGTTATACATGGCTCTCTTTCCTGGCAACATGACAAACGTTACTTCACTGCACAAGAGTAGGAGGGTGCCAGGGCTCAAGGTACACCCAGTATACATGCAACCATCGCCCCAGCTGATTTAATGTATAGTGATTTAGATTGATTTTGTGTTATGACAAATACTAATATGTGTCTTGTTATTTTATTTTTGTTAGAAAATTGGAGTGTATTTGGCAAGGACATTGCAATACAATAAATAAAAAAAATAAAAACTAACAGCGGACTACACTATATTCTCAGTTTAGGAACCCCCCCCCCCCAATTCTTGAAAATGGAGAATGAATAATTCCTACAGAGAGTCACATGACCATGGCTTGCAATATAAAGGATTCTTTAAAAAAAGGGCGGCACGGTGGTGCAGTGGTTAGCGCGGTCACCTCACAGTAAGAAGGTCCTGGGTTCGAACCGTGGGGTTGTCCAACCTTGGGGGGGGTCATCCCAGGTCATCCTCTGTGTGGTGTTTGTATGTTCTCTCCATGTCTGCGGTGGGTTTCCTCCGGGTGCTCTGGTTTCCCCCACCATCAGAAAGACATGCATGTTAGGGTTGATACTTCTGTCTGTGCCCCTGAGCAAGGCATGGCAAGACGAACTGGAGTTGGTCCCCAGGTGCCGCATGGCGGCTGCTCACCGCTCCTAGCCACACAGCTAGGATGGGTTAAATGCAGAGCTTAATTTCCCCATGGGCATCAATAAAGTATCTCTCATCTCTCTTCGAAGGATTTACTGTTTGATCAAATGTCAGACTGGGCAAGAGGAGCTATCTAAGCGAGTGTGACCTTAATAGGTTTTCTGGTGCCAGTTGTGGTGGTTCCAGAACTGTTCTCCTTCCTGAAAGATTTTCCATTCATGACAGTGTCTTGGATTTCATAAGAATGGCGTCACAAAAAACCCCTCCACTAGGTGGCAGTCCTGTGGGAAAAATAGCTCACCGATGAGAGAGGTCGGAGGAGCATGGCAGAATTAAGAAAACTGACAGTCGGGCCACAAACAGCCAAATAAAGGTGCAGTACAACAGCGGTGTGCAGCATCGTAACCCAGAATGCACAACTCCACCTAGACACAGACGAACTGTAGCACAGGATGACCACACTGGGTTCCCGTCCTGTCAGCTGAAGAAGAAAAGAGGAGGAAGTGGCTCCAGCGGAAGAATGGAAAAATATTGCATGGTCTGACAAAACCCAGGTCCAGATCCATCATGCAGATGATAGGCTAAGTGTTTGATGGACCGTGGACTCATCCTGTCTGGGTCAACAACACAGGCTGGTGGCAGTGGTGTAAAGGTGTGGGGAGTGTTTTCCTGGCACACATCATTTCCTTTGATATCAAGTGAGCAGCGTTTGAATGCCACAGCATACCTAAACATTGCTGATGGACACCTTCATGGCTACAGCTTACTTTTCATCACATGACTACTTCTAGCAGGATAATTTGCCGTGCCAAAAGCACATGCTGTGTCAGAATGGTTTCAGGAACATGACGGTGAGTTGTTTCCTCGAGTGGCCTGTGCGGTCCCCGGACCTCAACCCAAAAGCTCAATTTAGGATGCATTGTAACAGGTTGGGTGGCACAGTGGTGCAGTGGTTAGTGCGGTCGCCTCACAGCAAGAAGGTCCTGGGTTTGAGCCCCAGGGTAGTCCAACCTTGGGGGTTGTCCCGAGTCGTCCTCTGTGTGAAGTTTGCATTTGCATGTTCTCCTCGTGTCTGCGTGAGTTTCCTCCGGGTGCTCCTGTTTCCTCCCACAGTCCAAAGACATGCAGGTCAGGTGAATCGGCCATACTAACTTGTCCCTAGGTGTGAATGTGTGTGTGTGTGTGTGGGCCCTGTGATGGCCTGGCAGCCCGTCCAGGGTGTCTCCCCGTCTGCCACCCAATGACTGCTGGGATAGGCCCCAACATCCCCGCGACCCTGAGAGCAGGATAAGCGGTTTGGCTAATGGATGGATGGATGGATGTAACAGGCTGTTCAAAGTCTGAATGCACCACCATCCAACATCCAGAAACCGTGTTGCCATTGTTTTAGTACGGACCAACATCCCTGAGGAAAGTCTCCAACAGTTTGTTGAATCCTGCCCTACAGCATTCCCATTGTCCCGGGCACTGCGGGGGGTTTGACCCAGTATACCATGGTTGTACTTCATAAACTGAGCACGGAGCGTGTGTGCACTGTATTAAAAGTGTTTGATAAACCTACTCGAGGGGATCAAGAGAGAATCTGGTCCTTACCTTCAATAATTCCCCACTTTGTTTTGCGGCCCAACACGGTGTTCCCATTCACCTGGTGTTCTTTGTCGGTGCCCACAACTGCAAATGGAATACTTTCCTGTAGACACAACGACACAGTATGAGACATGGACCCATTTAAATAAAGCAGCTCAAAATAAATCTCTATCGATGTTTGTTCTGTATCAACATTACCTTGCATGAGAGTAAAAACACTGGTATTAGAAGATGTCTGCAATTCAACATATGCAGGATTTAACCATTTGTACTTTACATTATGTAAATTGCACAGATAACACAATGAAGTTGCATCCCAAATGGGTTTTTGGAAGGAAAGCTTTCTCTTAAAACCACTGGTGGTGAACTTGAAAGGAGGCTTTCAACCCCTTAGTTTTTGATAGCATGCTCATTTAGCAGTTGGAGCGCCTGACCCATAAAGGTCACAATAAGTTGCCTTTATTAATCCCCTTGGGGGAATTCAGTTACTGCAAATTAACCCATCCTAGCTGTGATCTGTGTAGCTAGGAGCAGTGGGCTGCTGCCTTCATGCTGCGCCCGGGGACCAACTCCAGTTCTGTTCCTATTGCCTTGCTCAGGGGCACAGACAGGAGTATCAACCCTGACGTGCATGTTTCTTTTGACGGTGGGGGAAACCAGAGCACTCGGAGAAAACCCACCACAGACAGGGGGAGAACATACAAACTCCACACAGAGGAAAACCTGGGATGACCCCCCAAGGTTGGACAACCCTGGGGTTCGAACACAGGACCTTCTTGCTGTGAGGCGACAGCGCTAACCACCCGGCCACCGTGCTGCCCATAACAGGAACTCATCATGTTTGATCTCGGTGCTGTTTGAGTGTCCTTAAATGACTCAGGAAAGCCCAACCTGCTCCATCTTTGTCAGTCACTTCTGTTAAGAGTGAAGCTAAACGCTTGCTACCGAAGCAAATCAGATCACTCAAATATGAATTGTTAACACTGGGCCACCTCTGCAAAGGAAGGTAGAATAAAAAAACAAAAACCGAGATGTCTGAATAACTGGCAAGATAACTTGACTGAATCAGTGCAGGGGAGGAGTTACCCTGATCCTCTCATTAAGAATATGGTCCTCTGCATCCTCATCATATGCTTTCTGAGGGTAGACACGGATCCCATTGGCCAACAGGTCCTGCTTTATCTGCAGAAAAATAAGCAAATAACACTTACTTAACCAATAATACTCTCACAGATACACCGATTTCATGAACTGCTTCATAATTTTATTTTAAAAACTCAGTTAGCAGAACACGATTTCGTAAAACTGGCTGTTTAATTAAAATAGATGATGTACTGATACATTACCAGACTCAATCGTTTGGTCAATAAGATCCATTTTTATCACTATATTTAAGATTGCAACTAGATATACGTATGTATATGTATAAACTGCATAGGTCATCTGTCATTTGGTGCTATACTTGACGGGTGTTGTGCTACAGCAACGTGTTATGGGGTGTATGTCTGGTAACATCGGGTGCACAGTCAAAAGATTATTTGCTCATGCAGCATGCATCTGTGATTCTACCTTACACACACTCAATAAACAACACGCTGCAAACACAACAAACTCATTTCACATCATATGTGCATGCATGGAATGGAAACGGATGAGCCGCTGTGGCGCCCCCTAACGGGAGCAGCCGAAAGTAGTAGTAGTAGTAGTAGTAGTAGTAGTAGTAGTAGTAGTAGTAGTAGTAGTAGTAGTAGTAGTAGTAGTAGTGCATGCATGGAATAGGTTCTGGTTGGTCTGAACACAGACTAGTCTCAACACAGGAGGCTGAGGGATTTGCGTTGCATAATAAGGAAGGTAAACATCATCCTCTAGTGGCAAAAAGCCATAGTGCTGTTTATTGATGGTGTCCAAGGGAAATTTCACTGATCGTTTTGTGTATGTGCAATCAGTACTGACGAGTAATTTAGGGGATTCAAGCAATAAAGTCCTTACTGTCTACTATACTGACGGAGAAATCGGTGCGTTGTCCTGCTCACAGCGCTTACATGTACCAGAATGCATTGCGCACAAGCCTCTGTATTGTCGTCCATAAAATCATCTACGCTAGTGTTGTGGGACGTCATTTACATCCATGGAACTGTTGCTTAGTCAAGAGAACGAGAGTGTGTGTGTGTTTTTGAAAAGCATGTTTAGAGTAGATTAGAGTATCATAAACCCAGCTAGGCTGTATGTAGTTTTTCCGGCGGCCAAATGACATCACAATATGTCACTTGGCGGCCGGAAAAAACTCTGTTTCACTGTCACTCTAGAGATGCAGAAACAATGAGGAACAACTGCAGGTGTTTTTCATGTGCCATCCCTGTCGCAGATAGACAGACATAAAGTTGAAAATGTTCCTTTGTTTTTTGTGTGCATGTGTTATTCCCTTACCCTCTGCTTGAACTCTTGTCTCTCCTCGATGGTGAGCGTGTCAGCTTTGGCGATGACTGGCACGATGCTCACTATTGTCCCTAACCTCTTCATGAACTCGACGTCGATGGGACGTAACCTAAAACAGCAATGCATAATGTGTAAAGAAAAAAAAAGATGAACTAGTCTTTGATATGCTAACATCCTTTACATAGCTGTGTCACGCTATATTACGTACACCCTATACAGCAACTAATGTCAGAAGTCAAATGCTTCACATTGAAATTTGAATTACTGAACATGCAGGGATGCTTGGAAGTTTGTGAACCCTTCTGGAGTGGCCAAGTCAAAGTCCTGACCTTAATCCAACCGAAATGCTGTGGAAGGACCTGAAGCAAGCAGTTCATATGAGGAAACCCACCAACATCCCAGAGTTGAAGCTGTTCTGCACGGAGGAATGGGCTAAAATTCCACAAAGCCGATGTGCAGGACTGATCAACAGGTACCAGAGGATCACATACTTTTGCCACTCATAGATATGTAATATTGGATCATTTTCCTCAATAAATAAATGAACAAGTATAATATTTTTGTCTCATTTGTTTATTTGGGTTCTCTTTATCTACTTTTAGGAGTTGTGTGAAAATGTGATGCTGCTTTAGGTCATATTTATGCAGAAATATAGAAAATTCTAAAGGGTTCACAAACTTTCAAGCACCACTGTAGATAAAAAGAAAAGAAAGGAGTGCGACAGAAGGTGGCCACTCTTTCAAGGACGAGGATGTGCACATCCTTGATAGGGAAGAACGCTGGTTTGAACGGGGAGTCAAAGAGGCCATCTATGTGAAGAGGGAACGACCATCCCTGAACCACGAGTGTGTGTGTGTGTGGGGGGGGGGGGGGAGACAAGAGTACATCTATCGCCATCTTACAACGCTGTGATTGCAAACATTTCCCAGTCTTCGGTGATAGCACACATGGCCATTGTAACTCTAGTTAATGGTCAAGGCACCTTGCATATGAGAGCAGTGATAGATCGCTGGTTTCAGTCACTATGCAGCTGTACTGTTGAGAAGGCTGAGGATACCTGCAGTCAGCTGAGACTGATAGAGTCACTTAGATGAGTGATGAAACGTTTCTCCCGCTAAACCTCTTGCCCAGGTGAACTGATTCACCTTTCCGTGCTTACTTACCATTGCTATCTTAGCAATAACCATAACATTTAGGCCGCAAAGTATATATATGTATTAATTTTTTTCCTGTATCCATGTTGATATGTATATATATATATATATATATATATATATATATATACATACATATCCCCCCCCCCCTAGAAATTAGCAAACTTAGCAAATTTCTCAGCAAGGAGCTGACAACAAGGCCTTTGGTGCACTGTTGAGTAATACAAGATATAAGAATATATGAAGTGATCATTAACGATGGCAAAACTACAAGGAAAAAAGCCTAATTCATTCTGTTTGCAAAAAAAAAAGAAAAAAAAAGAAAAAGGGAAAAACCACATCAGCTGTCAGTTATAGTTTAAGATGATGTCTAAACAAATCAAAAGCACTCAATTTTAATTAGACTTTTCATATATCTTCTGTCAGGCAGTGAAAACTTGATTTCTGATGCAGAGTAGCAGCCTACTCTGTCTGGTGCCGGCACTAATCTACCTCTCCTGCAGTCTGCACTGGTACAAAAACCTGCACAGTCCTGCAGCGGGGGTCCTAGCACCAAACATGGAGTGGAGAAAAGTTAGGATGTAGTTGGACAGGATAATTCTTGTCTAATTTATCCAACCATTTAGAAATTTCTTGTCAACCCACTTGATGGTAATCAAGATCTTATACTGCCTGTGACAGGAGTTACTGGCTCTGTTGAGATTTATTTCATGGCCTTGAAGACGTTCCGCTACTCTGCAAAGTTCACATTGTATTGTAGGCTGAATATGATTTATATGTTAAACCGATGCTGTGTCGGGGCCGTTCTTGATGGTGTTCTTTCTACTGGGGCCAGAAGGACCCTAAATAGACATGCATTATACTTTATAAAGGGGATGTGAAAGTTGTAAAGGGATTATTTTCCCTCTTCTTTTTCTAACAGGGTAGTCGGGTACAGGTACATATAATTCGGGACGGTTCTTTAAGAACTGAACTACACTAAAACTACATGTATGCATAAACATCAGCCTGCTTGCGAGCATGTACAATGTATTGACACTGCTGTGTGTACAGGTGTTTGCCTACACTGCTGTTGCTTTTTGTTTTTCTTGCCCTTTTGTATATGTTTAAGTGGGAGAGTACTGCTGGCGTCGTGTGAGGCTGCCGCTTCTCCCTGTCGTAGCCCCCCTTCCCATCCACCCCTGTATGTCCATGTTATGTTTATCTGTTGTCTTGTTTCGCCCCGTTTATTGTAAAGCGACTTTGAGTGTTAGAAAAGCGCTATATAAGATCGATTTATTATTATTATTGTTATTATTATTACACACTTGCACATACACCTTGTGTGTCCTAGAGGGCAGTGTTGAGTTTACAAACTAATCGTCCCTGTAGTAAAATATGAATTTTTATGCATGAAAGACTTTGAGAAGAGACGGGGGGAACCTGGTTGTCTCCGTTTTGTGTATTTGTTTTTGCTTCCTCTGAAGGTTTAGAGGCGAACTTCTACTCACCGATGTCCAGTAGCAGGAAGGAAGTAGACACAGCAGTGGACACGTGTGTCAGGGATCCTCCTCTTACGATTGACGTGCAGCTCCTCTTTCAAGTACTTCTCATACTGCTCATTGACGTACTTCACTATAGGCTCCCAGCTGGTGAGGAGGAGGGGAAGTAATGGGGAAAGGAGAGGAAATTGGGAGACGTTTACCTCCTTTACATGCAACCTGACGCCTGCTGACATGTTACGAGCAGAGAAACAGTAGAAACCCAATCATCTGCTGATGACTGTGAGGAAATACATCATATATTCTAGCTGTCAGTTTAAAATAACGCCAACGTGGGGTCCGGTTTTATATGAAATGGAAGTTCATGTGTTCCTTTATGTAAGTTTTATGGGGACCCATGATATCCATGGCATGATTTAAAAAAGGAACTAATGTAAGTCTGAAAATAAGAGTGACGTCGTTCATTCATGAACATTTTACTTTTTGGAGATATTGATCTACATGCTAAAAAAAAAAGATTAAGTCTAATACAACATGCAGTTTATATGGCATTTTTTTAGCTGCATTAACCTTTTACTGTGGGGGAATTGGACTCTCTCTTAGTATTTAAATGTCGACTCAAACCCATTTCAGTCAGCGTGGCAATATAAATTTTGAATGTATTGCATCTGCATATGAAATACACTAACATCTATCAAGAACACGGAGTAAAATGTTCCTGTATGGTACACAGAAGCAGATCCAAACAGGTGGCGGGGGGGGGGGGGGGTCAGGGGAGCAGGACCCCCCAAAAAATCATTACAGCAACACTGCAAAATGGTGTCCACAGCCTGACCTTTAGCAATGGTGACTGTGGTTGGTGTGTGGTTAATACATGACATTGGGGTCAACAATCGGTAAGTTCCTGCGACTTGACTTGCCCCACCCGTTTATTCAGCCCCACAGACAACTCTTTAATGTAATGCTTTAACTTTAACTAATGCCTTTCTTTAACGCTTTAACTCTTTTGGTTCCGACATGTCATTTGTCGACTTCTTCTATTCCTACCCCAGGGTTGACCGATTAGATCATAACGATGACAGATAAAATCATAAAGATGAGCGATAAGATTCACATCCTCTTTTGACCCTCTTCACTTATTCATTAAAAGCATCCATACCATCTCACACCAGAACATCATGCAACTTTTCCTAGAAATCAGTTCAGTTGGTTTGATATCACCTGAAGCTCTAGCTAGTGCAACAGAAACACCTTTCAAGCATGGAAGTACAACCTCCCACCTGAACAGTGCCTTTGATATGTTGAGTGTGTAACGTTTTGCATCACAAATAGCAACACTAATGGATCTGTGCATTTTTACCTATTGGAATATTACACAAGAAAAATATTTTGGCCACATGTACATAGACTTGGGTAGTACTATAGTGGCAGATAGAAGCTTATATTTTCAGGATTACTGGAGCTCTGACATTATCAGTACAACCCTACAGTGCAGGTTGTGGGGCCAAATAATCCAAGTACTGTATTTTCCGGGCTACAAGTCGCACTCAGCAAAAAACATGTGTTGTGAGGAGAAAACCATATATAAGTCGCTTTGGTGTATAAGTCGCATTTATATGGCAGTACAGTTTTTTCAATTGAGTCACAAGACTAAACAGTGCCATCTCGTGGCTTTGGTTGAAATGCAGAATGTTCGTCTGACAAAATCACATTGTATAAATCGCTTTGGAATATAAGTCGCAGGATCAGCTAGACGAGTGAAAAACAGCAATTTATAGTCCGGGAACTATGGACCATAACGTATATATACTTGTACGAGCTAGGCCAAAATAATTTTTTTTTTCAAATGTGCGAACAATGATTTTTTTTTTTTTATCACAACATTCTGATCAAGGGCCAAACTGACAACATCTCCCTTCCTCCCACCTCACCATCTCTCCAGACTCACCAGTTTTCATTGTTGATCTGGTCTCCAAACCCTGGGGTGTCGATCACTGTCAGCTTCATCTTCACCCCCTTCTCCTCGATCACTGCAAACACAACAGAGTCAGAGAGGAGGGAGGAAAGCTTAGAAAACAAGGTATTTCTGTCTCAAACGTCACTGCATACCATAATTACAGCATGTGCTTTTTTCTTACGAAACAATGTGATTTAACTATCCATGCAACCGCAGGAATCTGCTGAAATGGAGCGTCTGTGGGGCTCAGCCGGTCCAGTCTTAGGCAGACTGGCAGAACATTTCTGATGCAGTTAAGGAACGAGACAGACCGTCACAGCCAACAGCGAGGTGGGCGCAGCTCTGAAAATTTACAATTTTGCATCAGGCGACACGGCACTCATTTCTTACAAGCTTTAGTTGGAGTCAGACTTTATTACTTTTTCTAAAAAGATTGCTTTTTTTCTTGTAAGGCCTTCACTAGAATAAGGAGAAAGAGAAAGACGTACACAATGGCACGTAGGGCTGGCTGCACATTCTTGTACGTGCAGTAGGTGAGATATGGTAGGCGACAATATGAGAATGAAACGTACAATTTGCCCACAAAGTAAACACAAATAAGAAACATAACCCTCCCAAATTAATAGTCCAGATGAACGGATTCACCTTTCTGTGATTTTCTTACCTGGATTACTGAGCATGCATAAGCACATACTGTCTAAATATGCTTTTTGCATACGTAGAAATAATAATAATAATAAAAAAACCCTTGAAAATAAGCCCAAGATTTTTTTTAAAGAGTTTTCTCCCCAATTGTACCTGTCTCATTACCCCACTCCTCCAAGCTATCCCAGTCGCTGCTCCACCTCCTCTGCCGATCCGGGGAGGGCTGCAGACTACCACGTCTCCTCCGATACATGTGGAGTCGCCAGCCACTTCTTTTCCCCTGACAGTGAGGAGTTTCATCAGGGGGACGTAGCACGAGGGAGAATCACTCTATTCCCCCCCAGTCCCCCCCCAACAGGCACCCCGACTGATCAGAGGAGGTGCTAGTGCAGCAATCAGGCACACACCCACATCCGACTTCCCACCCGCAGACACAGCCGATTGTGTCTGTAGAGACGCCCGACCAAGCTGAAGGCAACACGGGGATTCAAACCAATGATCCCCGTGTTGGTAGGCAACGGAATAGACCGCTACGCTACCCAGACGCCTGGAGAAACTAACTTTTATGCCTGTTGCTAAATGTAAAAAGGTTCTGCACTTCATGTCTCACTATGCACTCAAAAAATCTCAAAGATAAGGAAGCAAAATGATAAAGAGAAGAAATAAAAAAGATAATAAATAATTAATAAACACGACTGTAGATGGCTCGACCGGGGGAAATGAAGACGACGACGGACAGAGAATACGTAGACATGCAGAAAATGGAGCAAAACAAGTGTGAAATTGAATTGCCATTCTGGGATAAAGAAAGCTGTGTGAGTCTGAGTCTGAATCTTCTAATGTGAGTCGGGCGGTGAGAGAGATCAAAGTTTCCGGTATCACACAGACGAGCACATCCAAAATAACTGCATTCATACACTCGGAAGAGCTTAACAGTGCAAACACTCCTGTTTGGCTTAGTTCTTATCAGGAGGCTTGCAAGTTAAGTGTCATGTGTATATTCGTGTGTGTGTATGTGTGTACATGTGTGTCTCGGTGTGTGTGTGTGTGTGTGTGTACACGTGTCTCGGTGGATACGTTTCATTTCTGTGTATCACATTTCTTGATGTGTATCACATCACTTTTATTTTTCATTTGATTTCATGTACCTCATTGTACTACTTCGTAGCCGATCCAGTGCCAGGAAAGACTGATCTTTCTATTGAATAATAACACTCTCATTGAAGACAGTCTGAGAATTTATGTATTTTAGGAGTTGTTTCCATCAGGAAGCAACCGTAAAGGAAACTTTATGGTGGCTGACCTAAGATCTTAGCTGTTCCTAGGACTGCACTCCTCTGGACAGAGACCTCAGATGTTGTTCCTGGAATCTGCTGGAGCCACTCTCCCAGTTTACAGGTCACAGCCCCTAGTGTTCCTATTACCACTGGGACTACTGTGGATTTTACCTTCCACATCCGATCTAGTTCTTCCTTCAGCCCTTGGTATTTCTCTAGCTTCTCATGCTGTTTCTTTCTGATGTTGCCACCAATTGGGATTGCTACATCGATCACTACTGCTGTCTTCTGTTCCTTGTTTGACCACCATAATGTCTGGTTGGTTAGCCAACATCTGCTTGTCAGTCTAGAACTTGAAGTCCCACAGGACTTCAGGCAGCTGGATCGCAGCTGGACAGCTCAGTAGGTAAGAATGCCGGCTTTCTTGCTGGAGATCGGGGATTCAAACCCTGGTTGTGACAGGTCTCCAGTAAGAGTCTGTGGCTTAGACTCCTAATGCTATACAAGCAAACTACCTTAGCTATGAGTGAGAGTAACATGAATAGAGTCATACCGGCTCTAGATATGAGTGAGAGTAACATGAATAGAGTCATACCGGCTCTAGATATGAGTGAGAGTAACATGAATAGAGTCATACCGGCTCTAGATATGAGTGAGAGTAACATGAATAGAGTCATACCGGCTCGGACCTTGTCTGGGTTGACAAGGTCTGCATCAGGTGTTGGGGAACTAGGGCAACCTAATGAGAAATGGCCTACTGCAACAAGACATTCATGGACATAGTAGCGTTCCATCAGTTCCAGGTTCTCGGCCCTTGTCCATGAATGTCTTGTTCCAGTAGCCCATTTATCATCAGGTTGCCGGGTACTCGTCATGAGCACAAAATCGAAACACCGTGTACAAACAGTATACCAATTTTTTTCGTCAAGTATGTAACAAGCAAATTCTTAGTCTCACATGAGAGAATTTATTACTACATACTACGACATGATGATGAGAGGTTGTAATGAACAGTAACTGGACACACAAGTTCCTCAAATTTATCATTAATAAAACTGAGGCTATCCTACTGCCAAGTTCAAGTGTTACCTATAACCCACCTCTCCTCAACTGGTTAAACCAAATCCTTGATCCCCCTCCTCAGAAAGCTAACCTCCCTTTAAAGAATGTTCCTTAGAGGGATCTCTAGCAGGCGCTCCATCACATCCACAGCAGTGTGACAGCATCTTCATGAGTGTGGATAAATACCCAACAGATCTGCCTGGGCTCCTGTCTCCCTTCAAGTGTAATTCAAAGCCCTTGCCACCTGACTTTCCAGTGAATCCACAGAAAGACCCCTCCCAGTATCATGGATCTCATCAGCCCACACATCTTTATTCAAACCTCCAGGTCAGCCCTTACTGCAGCGTTGCATTATCACCTGACACTAACTTCAGCGTCTGGCACCAAACTGCTCGTTTGGTCTTGTTTTTCCTTTTCATTTTAATTCGCTGATGTACAATTGGTTTACCTTTCTCTGTACCTCATTTTCCAAAAATACATTATTATCATTATTATCATTACTGCCATGGGAAAAAAAGCCTTGTACGTGTGTTTTCGGGTGAGTGTTTTCATATGTGTGTGTGTGTGCGTGTGCGCACGTGTGTGTATGTATATGTGTGTGTGTGTGTCTGTGTGTGTATGTGTGAAGACTCACTGTGGCTGATGGACTCTAGTTTCACTGTCTTAGAGATCTTCTCTTCATAGTTGGGAGTGCAGGACTTTCGGCTCACTTTGGACTTGAACAGAGTGTTGACCAAGGTCGACTTCCCCAATCCACTCTGACCTGTAAACACACACACACACACACACACACACACACACACACACACACACACACACACACACACACAGGTACAAAGAGGAAGAAATCAGTGTTTTTGCATGAGCGCAAATGCGTGTGTGTGTGTGTGTGTGTGTGTGTGTGTGTGTGTGTGTGTGTGTGTGTGTGTGTGTGTGTGTGTGTGTGTGTGTGTGTGTGTGTGTGTGTGTGTGTGTGTGTGTGTGTGTGTGTGTGTGTGCTTACTGAACTCCAATGACTACTTAGTGGTACAGTGGCGCAGTGGTTAGTGCTGTCGCCTCACAGCAAGAAGGTCCTGGGTTCAAACCCCGGTGTTGTCCAACCTTGGGGTCATCCCAGGTTGGACATGCAAACTCTGTGTGGAGTCTGCATGTTCTCCCTGTGTCTGCGGTGGTTTTCCTCCGGGTACTCCGGTTTCCACCACCATCAAAAAGTCATGCATGTTATGTTAGGGTTAGTACTCCTGTCTGTGCCCCTTACTGAGGCATGGCAAGAACAACTGGAGTTGGTCCCCGGGTGCTGCACGGCGGCTGCCCACTGCTCCTAGCTACACAGCTAGGACGGGTTAAATGCAGAGCCTAATTTCCCCACGGGGATCAATAATGTATCTAAAAAAAAAACACCTGATCATAAATATGTTAATTTCTGACTAGTAGCGCATTTGCTTGTTTGGAAAACATTTGTCGCTGTGCTTAAGTGTTGTGTGTGTCTGTGTGCTGTGTCATGATGTCTTTTCGTTCCTTGGTTTCATAAACACAGACCCCATTAGTAACAGAAACTCTCAGGTATGTATGTTCAGTTCCCCCTTCTCGAAGCTTTAGTGTGTGTGTGTGTGTGTGTGTGTGTGTTACTATAGTCCTGAGGTCGGGCACTTGACAGCCCACCTTTCTTGTGAGGACCGACTTGGTACGTGAGGACATTTTGACCAGTCTTCACCCCTTCAACGGTCTATAGTTTAGGGTCAGGACTTGGGTTTGAGGTCAAGGTTAGGTGTGTAGTAATGATTTTTAAGGTTAGAGGTCGGGGCCAGGGAATGTGGTCAAAGATGGGTCCTCACACTTAGGTGTGTGTGTGTGTGTGTGTGTGTGTGTGTGTGTGTGTGTGTGTGTGTGTGTGTGTGAATGAGAGAGAGAGAGAGAAGAGAGAGAATGTGTATTATTATATTATTATTAAGATGAAGTTTCCTTTATTAATCCTCTTGGGGAAATTCAGTTACTGCAAATGACCACATCCTAGCTGTGATCTGTGTAGTTAGGAGCAGTGGGCTGCCCCACCCTCATGCTGCACCCGGGGACCAACTCCAGTTCTGTTCCCATTGCCTTGCTCAGGGGCACAGACAGGAGTACTAACCCTAACATGCATGTTTCTTTTTGATGGTGGTGGAAACCGGAGCACCCGGAGAAAAACCCACCGCAAACACGAGGAGAACATGCAAACTCTGCACAGAGGACGACCTGGGATGAACCCCCCTCCAAGGTTGGACAACCCTGGGGTTCAAACCCAGGACCTTTTTTGAGATGACAGCGCTAACCACTGGGCCACTGTGCCGCCACCGTGTGTGCACATGTGTGCATGCACGTGTGTGTCAGTGTGCTTGTGTGTGTCAGTGTGCTTGTGTGTGTCAGTGTGCTTGTGTGTGTCAGTGTGTGTGCTGAGATTGACTGTAGGAGGCAACTAAATGTGTATGTGTGTATGTATACCCAGAGAGCAAATAAGAAGCAAAGCAAACAGTGAAAGTTTGCTGCACTAACTAGCTTAAGAAACATGCTTCTCTGTGCTTAGGGGTGTTGTGGGCATGTATTTGTCAATGTGTGTTGGGGGGGGTGGGTTTGTATTAGTGTGCTTGTGCATCAGTAAGTGAATTCATCAGCATATGACGGGAAAGAGCAGAAATCCCCAACTCTCATAACCACTTTCTACTAACAGCAGCCCACTTCCTCTCTGACTCTTCCACCATGCTCCCTACTCAGAGAGAGACAGAAGGAGGTCAGCCCCAACTACAGACAAAACTGAGTCACTCTGAGAAAAGGACAGACGACTACACAACAGAGAGACCGGCAAACGGTCAAAAGACAAGTAGATAGAGTCAGCGAAAATCTTTCTCTTTCCAGGTCACCCTCAGCGAGTCAGCGGCCACGTGCGGTGGCTGTTTATTGGTTGGGCTCTAAGCTTGCCACTCTGTCGGCCTCTGCCGATAGGCTGAGCAGAACCCGGCCCTCTGTGCAGAGCTGGCGGTCGGCCGCAGCTCAGTGTTTTATAATCACAGGAGGTTCGGTAGGTAAGGCTGCAGAGGAATGCTGTCTCTACGGCATGCACACAACGGGAATATACACTGCTGCAAACACCACACAAAAAGTCGTACACGTGCACAAATGAGTGCAGACACCAGTACTGGTTAGTGCACACAAATTTATGCTTCCATATGAGACAAAAAAATGTAACAGAGACAATGGACAACCAAGATGCACGAGTGTGTGCGCATACAAAAGGTGTGTTTGTGTCTTGAGCCAACGCAGTGGGTGAATGAAACAAAAGAAGGAGCCACTCAGCGAACACAGTGTGCGTTCGGCGAGGCTGACTCAGTGTTTGGAGCGTGAAGCGCATGACGATCCTTTGAGGCATTGGAAACGGGTGGGAGACGAATTACGGAATCAACAGCTTCCAAGGAAAAGGTTTTTTTTTTGTTTTTTGAATTACAGAGATGGTCAACCCAGATCACATGACTTTTTTGGAAAACGTGCAGAACGGGGGTCAGCAGCACAATATGAACTAAAGGTCATCACCCTTAACACTAAAGAATGTCATCTGGGTCAGTCACTGAATACTTTATACATACTGTATAACCCCCAAATGTCATGCTATTGCTTTGAGAAGGATGATGAGCACTGGTCCCCCCCCCCTTTTCTCCCCAATTGTATCTGGGCAATTACCCCACTGTTCCGAGCCGTCCTGGTTGCTGCCCCTCCCCCTCTGCCGATCCAGGGAGGGCTGCAGACTACCACGTCTCCGCCAATACAAGTGGAGTCGCCAACTGCTTCTTTTCACCTGACAGTGAGGAGTTTCACCAGGGGGACGTAGCAAGTGGGAGAATCACGCTATTCCCCCCCAGCCCCCTGAACAGGCGCCCCGACCGACCAGAGGAGGCGCTAGTGCAGTGACCAGGACACATACCCACATCCGGCTTCCCACCCGCAGACATAGCCAATTGTGTCTGTAGGGATGCCCGAGCAAGCCGGCGGTAACACGAGGATTCGAACCGGGGATCCCCGTGTTGGTAGTCAATGGAATAGACTGCTACACTACCCGGACGCCCCAGAGCATTGGTTTCTGATAAATTAGGGGATTACTACTTGTTAACGAGAGGACTGGGTCAGTTATGGGGGTTACCCTCAAAACGTCAAAGAAGGTAAACAGGAAAGAACTTGCTGGCATAAAATGTGTGTATGTGTGTTTCCATGTGTTTGAATGTGCCAAGGGTGCAATTTCGGGCAAAGACAGTATAGGAACAGTTTAAGGCCCATTTATTAAATCACATCAAGTTAAAATTTGTTTCAAACTTGTTGTGCACTTCATTGGCCAACTCCTCGCATTTAGACTTCACTGAGAAACATGTTAAGCTTGAGGGAGAAGGGCATCCAGGTAGTGTAGCAGTCTATTCTGTTGCCCACCAACACGGGGATCGCTGATTCGAATCCCCGTGTTACCTCCGGCTTGGTCAGGCGTCCCTACAGACACAATTGGCCGTGTCTGCGGGTGGATGTGGGTATGCGTCCTGGTCACTGCACTAGCGCCTCCTCTGGTCGGTCGGGGCATCTGTTCGGGGGGCTGGGGGGGAATAGCGTGATTCTCCCACGCGCTACGTCCCCCTGGTGAAACTCCTCACTGTCAGGTGAAAAGAAGCGGCTGGTGACTCCACATGTATGGGAGGAGGCATGTGGTGGTCTGCAGCCCTCCCCGGATCGGCAGAGGGGGTGGAGCAGTGACCGGGACGGCTCGGAAGAGTGGGGTAATTGGCCAAGTACAATTGGAAGAAAAGGGTGGGGAAGGAAAAGAAAAAAAAAAGAAAGAAAAAGAGGCTTTAGTCATCTTTTGTTGCTATTTTTGAACGCACAAGTGTGGTGGGATATAATTGGCTGCTCTGTGGCAACAATGACACAGACCCGATACACCAACCAATCCCTGTCATGCACCGCTCGCTACATACAGCCCACCCCGAGAGCAAGTGTGGTCTGGTGAGGAGGACGAGACCACAAATACAGCAAATGACAATCCACATCCATAGGCTGATCTGCATGACAGGCAGCATGCAATAACACAAAAACAAAGAGCCACATGGTGACTTCCTTTACCATTAGTCTGTCGTAGTAAAACCATCTGTTAACTAGAAGAACCGCAAGAAAAAACAAGACCCATTTGGACTTGGCTAACTGCACAAGTGAACAACGCAAACAAGCAACGAGTGACAGTTTTATTTTTTAGTTTTCATGACAGACGCAAGGCTCTTTTTGTCAATAGGTTGATCTGACTCAAGAGAAACAGCTCCCAAAATAAATAAATAAACCGATTAATTGATAAATAAACCGTAAAAAAAAAAAGCAGCCAGCTAGCCAGGGGCTAGCACTTGTGGAACACACGGGCCAAGCTTCATCAATTTAAGAAATTCGGCTATCCATTGCTCATGTTGACTCTTAATGACACGAAAATAGGGCTTAGGTTAAAAAAATACACAGGTTTTCCTTTCAAATAGAACATTTTGTGTGTGTAAGTGTGTGTGTGTGTGTGTGTGTGTGTGTGTGTGTGTGTGTGTGTGCGTGTTAGCTAATAAGGGGAAGTTAGAGAGGTTGTGGACAGTGTTGTGATACCAGTGTTTGCATTAGATTTCATAAACGTGTATGTGCAAACATGCCCGGTGCGTGCATACATGAATGCATCTATCTGTGTGTGTGTGTGTGTGTGTGTGTGTGTGTGTGTGTGTGTGTTTGCATGACTCACCTACAACCATGATATTGAATTCGAAGCCGGTCTTCATTGTTTTGCGTCTCATCTGATCCAGCACGGCTTCAATGCCCACATAGCCAAACAGGTCACTGCCCCTGATGGTGTCCATCTGGGAGCTTGGCACGGACTGGCACACTGTGCTGGCCAGAGTAATCTCTGTCTCCACCTCTGTCTCTCTGTTACCGCACGCCTC
This sequence comes from Lampris incognitus, assembly GCF_029633865.1. NCBI lineage: Eukaryota > Metazoa > Chordata > Actinopteri > Lampriformes > Lampridae > Lampris > Lampris incognitus. The sequence goes on along the minus strand of NC_079220.1, from coordinate 46,432,583 downwards.
TTCCATCCCTGTTTCCTCCTCCGTTTTCACTCCCGGGGACTTCTCCTCCTCTTCTTCTCGGGCAGGGTTTGGGGTGTTAATGCTGGGAGTCACGTCTGTGGGTGTCCATTCCTCGGTCTCACCATTTCCTTTCTCTTCTCTTTCGGCTCCTTCCTTCCTCATTCTTTCCTCTACCAGGCCAGGGGCGTCCATCTCCAGTGCTCTCGTTGAGCCTATGGGGAAACAGCCTCCGTTAGCACACTTCGGTTTACATATGACACGCGTTCAGATGTAACAAACATAATCACAGGAGGGGCTAGTTTAGTTCGGGGGACTCTGGCTGACAGTGGATGTGGTGGGTATCAGCCCGGTAGTCACCACACACACACAAATTACAATAAGTGCAACTGCAGTAAGCAATTGCATCGCACATATTGCGTCTACTAAGAGGTCTGTCCCTTTAACTGGAGAAACTACCAGTCAGTGTTGAACATCTGCAGCATCTGCTATTATTCACCTACATCCACTCTCCTCACCCCCTCAGTGGATCTGTTTCTATATACTGTACCCGGGGGGGGGGGGCTCTGTTTGACAGGTATAGTACACTCAAACCATAGTACATATTGGCAGATCCATTCATTGCCGAAGCTAAAAAAACAACAACACACATTCCCCATTGTAATTCTGATAACATGCACTTTTATTCTGACATAAATAAGCTATTTAACGTGGAGAGAAAGTAAGAGAGAGGGGGAGACAGAGAGAGGGATAAGAGAGGAGTATACCCAACCTCGGCCACACGTGTATGTAGTCTTACAGACCTGTGCAATGTGCACATGCTTAGAATATCAGACCCATGTAAACCCACAGCATATTGTAAACATGACACAGTTGGAGTGTAGATGTCTAAACTCGTGGGTGGGGGGTGCACACTGGCCACGACACCCTCATGTTGCGGTTATCTGCACTTTATTCGTATCGGCGTCGAACCTCTGTCAAGTATGTACTAACAAAGTCTGAGGAACAAAGACGCCACAACCACACACACACACACACACACACACACACACACACACACACACACACCACTGGGTCTAGGGGCCCCCTGTAGGATGGGAGGGCAGGGCCCTCAGCCCAAAAGAATATTTTCAAAAGCCGCCCGCGTCTTCTCTAACAGTCAGTCCTGGTGCTCAATTCAAATCCATTGAACCGACGGCCGGGTCTTTACTTGTGTAGCGCGTTTGTGCAGACCGTCATTAACAGAAGAGGCAGTCTAGATTTGCTGGCGTGTGATGGAGGTGGACAAATTAAACAACCCGTCCTTTCCTTTCATAGAACTATAGAATACACAAACAGGACAGAATAAATGCAGCAAAAGTTGCCAAATTTGCAATTGTGTCTTATGGCTTTATAGATTATAAAGCTATTGGTTCAAAAATCTGGATCTTTCTGTTAAATATAATGGGATTTTGAGATTGCCTGCACAGTGTACTGTCTACTGAGCTCACAGGTCGCAGGAGTAGTCTGCATTTCCTTTCTATGTATTTTTCATTAAATTTCAATATATTCTATGTAATTGTTTATCTTATATTTCTAATGACACTAGCTGATAAATTAAATTATTCTCAATGAAACTGGGACTGAATGTACTATTAGATGTTCACCATAGCATCCTCAGCACAATTTACCGTCAATGCTGCAAAATAAAAGATGCAATGAGCTCATAACTTCTGACAGGTCCGACCTTATTTACCAAAATCAACTTTTGAGTGAGGCATGTAGCATTTGGGCCGGTAAAATTAGTATAAAAAAAGTATAAAACATAATAGTTGTCTCTTCCAAATGCTTACACCACATGCCAACTGACTCAGCAAAAGTTGTTATGATGAACATGCTCTTGTATGTAGCATGCTAAGGTAGGTGCTGTGGCTCAAAATGGCACAAGGTATGCATGTGCGAGAGATGAAATTATACATTAAAACGTCATAAACTCAGTTTAAAACCTTCCCCTGAGAATCAATTATAAAGCACAGAGGTTGAAGTTGTGGGGCTCCTGTGTGTGTTCAAGCCAGGCGATTTTTGATGCTAAGCACGACCAACCCAGACAGATGGCTGGGGGCCTCCCTGTCTGGAGCTTTCCTGCACTCAGGGGTTGTGGGGGTCCTCGCTACGCCATAGCAAACACACACACACGCGCACTAATGCATGCACACACACACACACACACACACACACACACACACACACACACACACTCATGTACGCACGCACACACACACACACACACGCACAAACACATGCACAAACATGCATGCACACACTGCACACACTTTAAACTGAGTATGTGAAGTTTTAATGTATAATTTCATCTTATCTCTCTCACATGCATACCTTGTGCCCCTCTGAGCCATAGCACCTACCTTAGCATGCTACATACAGAGCATGCTACATACAACAGCATGCTACATACAGAGCATGCTAGGAGCATTAAAAGGTATGTGGTGTTTTGGGGCAGCTTTGACACTTGGAGACAAAGACAACATAAACAGCATGTCTCCCTTATTCTGCCTGTCTATCACTCTGTCTTTGTGTTGTCTGACTACACAGAATATCCAAATGAAGCAGGCTGCTCAAAGAGTAACACACACACACACACACACACACACACACACACACACACACACACACACACACACACACACACACACACAGACAGACAGACAGACAGACACACACACACACACACACACACACACACACACAGAGTTCTGGAGACATGTTATTTAGCTGGTCTATATGACGGAATGATACAGGTCCAGCCCGTGTGTGTGTGTGTGTGTGTGTGTGTGTGTGTGTGTGTGTGTGTGTGTGTGTGTGTGTGTGTGTGTGTGTGGTCTAGTCTGGCTCCCTGGCACAGCCCTCTAAGAGGATTGGCTGATGGGGTCAATCCTCCTGAGAACAAAAAAAAAAGAGTGCTACACACATAAATCACATACATATGATGAATGAGGATGCACCATTATAATACATTACTGACAGGAGGACAAACGAAAGACTGGGAAAGAGGTGGGGAGAGAACGAGTGAGTCAGTAAAACCAAAGCTAGAAAGGTTGTGCCTGAACAGACAGTCTGACTGCTGTGCTGCTCCAAGTTACCAATCCCTTCTTCTGTGTGTGTGTGTGTGTGTGTGTGTGTGTGTGTGTGTGTGTGTGTGTGTGTGTGTGTGCCACTTGTAATATGACATCATGGCCACCCCAATTAAATATCTACTTTGCCTTTGTTTCACAAAAAAATTAGACAAACACACACACACACACACACACACACACACACACACACACACACACACACACACTGAAAATCATAGTGGCAGTAGCGGCAGAGACCGCTGGCTAGCAAGACTGTCGGCTACTGCAAGTTCACATAATTTAATCAGCTAAAAATATCCAAACCTATCGGCACTGGAGCAGAACTAATCCGAGGCTAATGGTGCTGCCTGAACACCGGGGGGGGGGGGGGGCTTGAGACGGACACATGCATGGAGGCAGCTAGTAAGATACATACTGCAGAAACGGATGTGAAAGAAACAGTAAGATATGTCAACAAAAAAAAGAGGCAAAAAGTGAACAAAAAAAGAGTAAAGATAATACCAAGAAAACACACACACACACACAAACACACACACACACACACACAGGCTGTGGGTTTGAGGAAATGACTGAGCAGTGGGTCTGAGGGACGCATGTGAAAAGCAAACAGAAGCGGAGCGGTGGACAGCTGAGAGAAAGAGCCATGACGGGACGCAGCATTTGCAGAGGGAACTCGAACACGGAGGAAAAAAGCCCGTAAGAGAAAGAGCCGTTGTCCAGACAGACTGGTTTTACTTCTTCACCACGACTGAAAGCTAGGAGCGAACACTGTCTGACAGTCAGATATGTCTGCATGGCCAGAGCTGTGGGTTTTGTATAGGCTTCAGTAATCTTCAGATCAAACACACACACACACAACTTCCTTCTCACTGTGTGTTTCCACAGATGCAACCAAACAACTTGAATACAGAAGCACTGAACAACATCGTCTGTAGCTTTAGTTTGTCGCGACTTCTTAGATTATGATCTAACTCATGTCTTCCTGCAAGTTGTTGATCTCGTTGCAAAAAAATACTCAAACATGTACTTCTAAAACTCCCTTAGATGCTAAAAATATAATTGTAGATGGATTACAGGTGTGGCAATGTCATTTAATGTCCAAGGTTCAAACTTAACTTACTTTGTCTCAGTGGGATGCTCCACATAAAGACAAAAAGCGATGTAGAAGAACCTATTACATGCAAACAACTCTGCATATCTGCTCGATTTGTAATTTACACTTTGACTGTCGTTTAAATCTTTCCAAAAATCTCAAAGGGATGACCAACAATCATTTCAGCTCACTGATAGATGACAAGATGACAACCAGAATACATAGCACCCGCAAGAGAACACATTTTTAATCTCTTTGCAGCTTTGTTATGCAATGCAATGCAAGAAAAAGAAAAAACAAAACAAAACAAAAAACCCCCAAAAGGCATATTGTCGGAAAACACTACCAGTGCGCACTGAAATAAAGCCCAACTCATTCAGGCTTTGTCTACTCAACTGCCATCCTCCAAACCTTTTAAGCAGGATTCAGCTGTGCTTCCTCAGCTTGAGGTTGCAGTTCATGTGAAGTCATGCTACATGAAGTAGCTAGGTCTTGCTGAGGTGCTTTTAAGATGGACATTTTAAATGTTCTCAGCTAACAACAGAGGACTTTCCATCCATTCCATCCATCATCCAAACCACTTATCCTGCTCTTAGAGTCACGGGGATGCTGGGGCCTATCCCAGCAGTCATTGGGCGGCAGGTGGGGAGACACCCTGGACAGACCGCCAGGCCATCACAGGGCCGACAGAGGACTCCGCAAATCCTAAATTTGAAAATGGAAATGACAAGTCCAGATGGTGACTGGGTTTGACAGACGCAATATCTGAACTTAATTTTCTGGAGATTTGACCCACGGTTGAAAGGACCATGGTACCACGAGGTTTCTAAAGATTGGTGACGTTAACCATACTCAGCAGTAAAGCACATGTGCCATCTACCATCAGCAAGCACTTTACATCAGGAGTGTTGTCAATACTCAACTGTACCAAGCTTTGCAATCGCATGTGACATCAGACAAAAAATATTAGCTGCATTCATTCAAGTGAGCGAGACACTCTTTCATGTGTCTTCATGATAGAGACCAACACCTATCATCAGTCTGGGGATTACTGTGCTAACAACTCAATAATGGATAGTGTTTTCAGTGATTTCTCTAAATGATCAGCAGAATATTGTAATCTGGTAGCTGGCAGAGCCCCTTCTGACAAGCAGGGGTGTGCAAGGTGATGACAAACCTGGGTAATTTGCTAAGCAGAAGAAAGGTGAGACATCTTCTCATCGGTTGTGTAGGCAGGATTACTGGTAGCCTGCCTGACATAAATAGCAACAGCAGCTTCATGACTGCCAATGGTGAGCTACAGATCAGATGCGTCCTGCACACCACAAAAACTTGTTGGCTTCCCAGGTGAGAACCAGATGGCCGGTTCAAACTCTGGATGTCGGGAAACAAAAATGTTTGCCAATTTCTTGGTTTTGTGCTTTTTTCAATTTCTGTTCTTTGTCCTGATTTTCTGGGATGACTCATGTATCAACAAGCAAAAGTAGATGGGGAACAGCAGCGTTGCTGAGAACCAAATGAGGGTGGTGGAATAAAAGGTGCAAATGTAACCATCCCCAACTCAATGTCCGCAAGACTAATGAGATTTTAATTAAGAAGCAGTTATTTAAGAGCTTTATTAAGGAGTCAATTGAGTGCTAAATTCTCAGTGTACCATGGAGAGCTTTAGGAAGTCCTTCGCCCTCAAAGCCATGACACTTTTAAGGACTCTCTCTTGTGCCTGGGACTGCAGGGGACCATCTCTACTGCCTACCTCTGTAACTACCATGTGCCATTTCATTATAGATCTTTGCTATGATCTTGTCAAGTATGCAATAACATCATATCTGGAACTTTAATACGTGACTAGTGCAGATACAACCCTGTTTTACTCTCTCACAACCATCATTAATAACCATGCGAATTCATTTTAAGCATCTATGTTGGACACTACCGCTGGTGTTCTGTTTCATGCCTCTTGCTTGTTCTCCTTTTGCAGTACAAGTACATGCAGTTTAATTCCTAATTTCTGACCATACAAGTTCCTGCTGTTGACCTGTCAGGCTGGACATGTGATTGATACTGCTAGGAAATTCACATTTCTTTGTGTAATTGTCAGTGTCAGTTCTGGTGCCCTGTCAGTTCATTTCTTAGGTAGGACGTTATTTTTCAGGGGGAGCCTTGGTCCACATTACTCAATGCAACTGCTTGTTTCTTGCTCTGTGCCAGTGGAAGTTAGTGGGATTGTAGTCTTTTTGAGTCTGCCTCTGCTGCACAATTCAGCCTCCCACATGAATGAAGAAATGAAACAGTTTTATTTTGCCATATTTTCCCCTGTCTTTTTTCTGTTTGGTTTATCGCTAGGTAGAAAAGCTTGCTCGAGCTTTTGGTGAGTATTCCCCAGCATCAAGTCTGTTCATGTTGGTCCAGTGACATGGCTGGCCAGCCCCCACCTCGAAAACACACACCGAGTTAGATGTATTTCTGTGAAGCAACCCAGCTGAGCCAGTATTAACGAGAGGAAAACACCAGTGAGGTTAAACGAATCCCTTAAATATCAGCAATGTCTGCTGATCAATCTGTACTTATTATTTACTGCTTGACTATGACAACCTATTAAATCTTATTATGTCTTTACTGTAAATGTGGAAGGCTTTCTCGGCCAAGGGAGCAAAGAGAGAGAAAAGTGAATGGAAAAAGTGATGATGCCATTAGAAGTGGACCATGATTACATTATCGCCACATGGAGAGCTGCTGTGTGACAGTTGACAACAACAACTGGTATTAGTTTGGTCGTGGACCCTCACAATAGAGGCGCTCTTGGGGACCCCATTTTTCCAGGAAAATTTTTTGAATCCAGTGTGAAAGAGATGGTCTGTATCTCCATGGTAAGCATGTCCTGCGGTCCCACAATGAATCAGAATGGCTCGGAGTTGTAACTCGGAGCAACAGGTCCCCTACTCCTTTCTCACCAATCACCTTAACTCCATATTCACTTATGACGGTCTAATCTTTTTCTTGACCCCCTGCAGAGCGGCATCAGCATAACACACAAAACAGCAGGTTAGCAATAGCAAGCTATGCACATGCAACACAAATGTCATCATGCTAAAATGGACGCTAAGTGACGTTTCCTTGCACTACAAAAGACGCAAGGACACCAAGTATGCTGGAAGAAGTCAGATGTTTACCGGTTGACAAACACAGCTTATGCTAAATTTTCCTAATGCCGTTGTATTAGCCACAACACACCAAAGTTCAGAGCAACAGCACTGACATTGAAACAATTCAATGATTCAATCAAAGTGCATGCTTTGAAAGAGGGCATAATGTTTCCCTTCCCCCCTTTCCTCACTGCCAAAGTGGACCAATCCTATCAAGCTTCATTGTTGCAAGGGAATTAAGCATGGTCCACAAGACCCATGGGGGGAGGATAAGAGAAGAATTCCTACCTTTTCTCATTCACAACACAAAGTTCTCTGGCTCCTTCTTGAGACATGCAGTTCGCAGGCACCCAGAGAGTGAAGGCCTCCCTGAAAAGGCGAGGAGGGAAAAAACGTCCTTTCCTTTTGAACTCGTCTTCTGTGCACAACTTGCAACCAGAAATAGTGATGGTCCTGTGAGCTGATGTCCTCTCTCTCTCTCTCTCTCTCTCTCTCTCTCTCTCTCTCTCTCTCTCTCTCTCTCTCTCTCTCTCTCTCTCTCTCTCTCTCTCTCTCTCTCTCTCTCTCTCTCTCTCTCTCTCTCTCTCTCTCTCTCTCTCTCTCTATCTCCCTCTGCCCTCTTTCACTGTAGTTTCCCTCTCTCTTCTCCCCTAGCCACTTCTCTCTCTGTCCCTCTGTATTTCTCTAATGTGAGAACTAGAGGGAAACAGAGAGAGTGGGGTGTGATGGCTAAAGTAGCTAGCCAGGGCCATTCACATGCAAATGGACCAAGGAGCTTCCACTAATCCCATAGAGGAGAATCTCAACGCCTCCTCCTCCCTCACCCCTCCCTCTGCTCAGCTCACCGCAAGGGCCATTTACACACGAGTGCATGTGCTGTCAGTCAGACTCCAGGGGAGAGAGAGAGAGAGAGAGAGAGAGAGAGAGAGAGAGAGAGAGAGAGAGAGAGAGAGAGAGAGAGAGAGAGATGAGAGAGAGAGAGAGAGAGAGAGAGAGAGAGAGAGAGAGAGAGAGAGAGGGACCGACCACCTTGCTGACTGCAGATTCAAGTGTGTAAATAAGTGGCATTTAAAATCAATTAGAAGAGGGAAGCCAACCTTATTTTCTTTTGATTCCTCTTGTCTCAGTTTCTCCCTCTCTTTGTTAGCGCCACACACCTCTTTCATCATGTCTTTCTTGCCTTTTATCTTTTTATTTATGCTACTGCACACACACACACAGACACACAGACACACACACACACACACACACACACACACACAGCTGGCACCATTAATTTTCTATACAAAATCCAGTGTGACCAAGAAAGGGGTTAGCGGTTACTTCACTTCATCTGAGTGTCAGAGTGTGTCTGTGTGTGAGTCTGTGTGTGCACTTGCGAGTGGGTTAGAAATACAAAGCAAGTGCATGCCTCTGAGAGAGAGAGAAACTGAGATGGGAAAAAAAAGGCTCTTGTGAATGTAGTGTATGTGCATCAACGATGCCTACCCTGTGATAATTTAATGAAAATAACCGTACAACAAATTCATGACAACATATCAAATCTCACTCTAGTTACAAGTATGCTGTGTTATAATGTATTTTTAATTATATTTTTATGTCCTTGTCAAGTCCTTAAGCTTCTAAGAGTGAAACGCCATTTAGGGCACAAGCTCGCCTACTTTTTCGATGGGAAGGGTAGGTCTGCTTTTTCAGGGTCGCCTTTAATGTTGGGAATTTCGGAGTTTGTGCATGCGTATTGCGTAGCTGAAGGCGACATCAATGGACGAGGAAAGGCGCTGCTTATGGCGGGAGGGCGAGCCAATCAGAGCCATCAAGCTGCTAAATTGCTACAATGTCATAGATATTTGTGCTATCAATGTAGCAAGCTAGCTCATTTGAACCTGAGCAGCATAGCTACACTTCAGAGCAAAATCAGTAATGTCGACCATCGTACCTCTTCAGAGTTTTAATAAACTGGATTACCAGCAAAATTACTTGTCATCAAGCAAGGCAGGCCTACACCAGCGTAAAGGGCAGAAAATCATCCCATCATTCCACCTGGAGTGGTGCATAAGGAAAGAGTGGCTATGCGGCTCTGATGCGACCACCAGCAGGCTGTACTGCTTCCCCTGTTTGCTGTTTTCCAGAGAGCGGGTCAATGTATGAGTAGGTGCCGGCTGCTGTGACCCGAACAACCTGCCTGGAGCGCTAGTCAAGCAGGAGCAGTCCAGTTCACACATTCAACATCAAATAGTATTGAAAACCTTTGGAAACTGCACTCTGATCAACCTAGCATTAAACGATCAACCTAGCTTTAAACGATCAACCTAGCTTTAAACGATCAACCTAGCTTTAAATGATCAACCTAGCTTTAAATGATCAACCTAACTTTAAATGATCAACCTAGCTTTAAATTAGGCTACCAAACAGCAAGTCTCTGCACACAATGCGAAGGTGAGGGGAAAACCGTGAGATTCTGAAGGACTCGATACGTGCTACTTGCTACTTAGGGAAACAGGAATTAGCCTTCAGAGGAAACAAGGACAGCACCGGCTCATCAAACCGGGGAAACTATGTGGAGCTCTTAAACCTCATTGCGGAGAAAGACCAGCAGTTGGTGACACAACTTGAAATTTCTTCAGTGTTTTCCGGAACATCGAACCATATTCAAAACGACCTTATTATCTTGGCAGTAAGTGACACTCTTCCACAGGACATTCAGAAGGTGGATGATTCAGAAGATGATGCAGATGAGGTAAATGCAGCCTCTTTTGTGTCCGTACAAGTCGTTGAGACCATTGACACAACCAACAAAGTGCAGCTATCTGTTGTATTGCAGTATGTCTGCCTAAATCTCTGCTCATCTTTTCAGGTAATGTTTCAACAATATTTACAAATAGTATCTCATAACTGCTGTTTGTAGGGACTGCAATGAAACCCACGATGGTTTGGGCGCTCGAAAGGCAATGGTGTTACTCAGTAATTTCACAGCTGTCAAAAACCATATAAACCAAGAAAAAAGTAGTTCATATATACTTTGACAATCTTTTTGTTAAGGTTTTCATTTGGAATGTAGTTCAGCCAGGGGGGCACACTATTCTAGAATTCTGTGGCAGTTGGAAGAACGAAGAAGGCTCAGATTGTTATAAAACATTAGAGGGCACAAAAGGATGTCCTTTGGATTTGTGAATGCCCACTGCCTACCCAGCTACTGACCTCACCGCACGTCACTGACTATGCAATCTTCCACTAAGATGATGCTCGGTCTTAAAGTGGCCAAAACCAAGAAAGAAATCCGTGGTCCATGCCACAACCAGATCCTACTGACTTTACATGACTGCTTTACGCTGCTAATTGAAATGAGCAAAATACACCCTGAAGGACAATACAAGTTTCTGTTCTTCTACTCTGGTTAACTGAACTACACAATCCCCACCCACCTTTTTTCTCCCCAATTGTATCCGGCCAATTACCCCACTCTTCCGAGCTCTCCCGGTCACTGCTCCACCCCCCCTGCCGATCTGCCGATGGCTGCAGACTACCACATGTCTCCCCCGATACATGTGGAGTCACCAGCCGCTTCTTTTCACCTGACAGTCAGGAGTTTTGCCAGGGGGACGTAGCGCATGGGAGGATCATGCTATTCCCCCCAGCTCCCCCTCCCCCCTGAACAGGTGCCCTGACCGACCACAGGAAGCGCTAATGCAGCGACCAGGACATATACCCACATCCAGATTACCACTCTCAGACATGGCCAATTGTGTCAGTAGGGACGCTTGACCAAGCCGGAGGTAACACGGGGATTCGAATCGGCGATCCCCGTGTTGGTAGGCAATGGAATAGACTGCTACGCTACCCAGACGCCCAACTACACAATGTATCCTGTTCATGTATTGCTTCGACAATACATTTACTAAAATGTATCCTTTTCACATTCACACATATTAGCTGTCACATATTGTACCCACAAGCTCTCTCTCTCTGTCTCTCTCTCTCTCTTGCTCTCTCTCTCTCTCCCTCTCTCTCCCTCCCTCTCTCTCGTGCAGTGTTAAATGGTAAGCAGAGAAAAAGCTGGAAGGATGAGTAAGTTCATGCTGCCGGTGGAAAGAGAGACTAAGTGGTGGCATTGCTGTAGAAAAAGTAAGGCTTCTACCATCTTCCTGTCCTCCATTAAAGGTGCACCATGGTAAGACACCCCCCCCCCATGTGCAGACATATAAAGAATCAAAATCCAAACAAAAACATCTTGGCCTCTTCCATTAATCCTCCATCAACACAATCACACAAGCGCCAAAGGAAAAAAGGACCATTACTATAACTTCTAGTGGATGATGGAGAGTGCTTTTGCCCCAAGCTGATGCCAGGTAAGGAGGAAATGGACTACTGTGTCCACTTGTCAACAGAAATGTATGCATTGCAACAAGAACGTTGCCTTTAGCATATGTCCATACCAGCCATCTGTTGGTACTGCAGATAAGTGCATCTTGCACACACGTGCGCACACACACACACACACATACACACACATACATACACACACACAAACACACAGAGTTTTAAAGAGTGTTTTTATATGCAGACTAGTAACCCGTTCATAAGCTGTTTGAGACATTACTCCGACTTCAGAACCAGCCACATAAGTGGCTTCATCTGATTATCATTATCTAGATAATCTAGATTATGGCACCTAGATTTCTGCTCAATCTTTCGGTTTATTAGCACCTGTAATTAGCTTAGTCGGGTTATAATCATCTTTTTTGCAACCGTGCATGCAGGACACCAGACAGGATAAACAGGATTGTTTAGACAATATAATTCAGCGTTGGGAAATTTACCACTTTGCTGAATCTCCCTGCCAGGCTTCAACACAGTCCAATGGGGCAAAGACTGAAGCCCCCAAAAACCATGATAATGAGGACTGCTTCTTCGGAAAGCTCACAGTACATTCACACATATCTTCATTTATTTCATGCTGATCTAGATTTTTCTTTTTAGATACTTTACTTTACCCCGTAGGGAAATTATACTCTGCATTTAACCCACCCTAGCTGTGTAGCTAGGAGCAGTGGGCAGCCGCTGTGCAGCACCCGGGGACCAACTCCAGTTCATCTCGCCATGCCTCAGTCAGGGACACAGACAGGGGTACTAACCCGAACATGCATGTCTTTTTTTCTATGGTGGGGGAAACCGGAGCACCTGCAGAAAACCCACCGCAGACACGGGGAGAGCATGCAAACTCCACACACAGGACGACCTGGGATGACCCCCAAGGTTGGACAACCCCGGGGTTCAAACCCAGGACCCTCTTGCTGTGAGGCGACAGCGCTAACCACTGGGCCACCGTGCCACCCAATATGTTTTGAATGGGAGCACAATTAATTAATGAAGAGCTAAATTTAGAATTACGTTTTGCAGATGACACGGTCCGTCCCAACCATCTGTTAATTTCTGCACGTTTTAGCTTGGCAGCTCCACAGAATAGGAGAAAACAATTCATGGGCGTAGCAAAGAAAATGTATCTGCATTAGTGCAAAGTAAAGTAGTTTTAATGAGGCATGGTTTGTGACTCTCCTGTGACCTTCCTCTTTTTGAAAAAGAAAAAAAAAGGAAAAAAAAGACATTTATCATGTCTTTATGCATGCTCAGTAATCCAGGTCAGCTATTGGGAGTTCAGGTAGTGTAGCGGTCTATTCTGTTGCCTACTAACATGAGGACCGCGAGTTCGAATCCCCGTGTTGTCTCCGGCTTGGTCGGGCATCCCACAATTGGCCGTGTCTGTGGGTTGGAAGCCGGATGTGGGTATGTGTCCTGGTCATTGCACTAGTGCCTCCTCTGGTCGGTTGGGGCGCCTGTTTGGGGGGGCGGTAACTGGGGAGGGGGGTAGAGTGATTCTCCCTTGTGCTACGTCCCCCTAGCGAAACTCCTCACTGTCAGGGGGAATGAAGCGGCTGGCGACTCCACATGTATGGGAGGAGGCATGTGGTAGTCTGCAGCCCTCCCAGGATCGGCAGAGGGGGTGGAGCAGTGACCGGGACAGATCGGAAGAGTGGGGTAATTGGCCGGGTACAATTGGGGAGAAAAAGAAGAAGAAGAAGAAAAAAAAAGAAAAGAGAACAGTACTAACCACAGCCTAGCAAACTACTGGAACCATAATGCTGTGGAAACGTACCTTTAAGTGGCACAGGCTCAGCACCTACTGCAGGCATGGCGAGTGACCGTAAAGCTCTGGGACTGAAACGTGGCTTGGGGCTGAACAAATCACATCTGACCTGACTTGCTATACGTCTGTGCCTCCATTTTAGATTACATTTATTTGCAGCAGCAGCGGACTCAAAAATGTGTTTTCCTACTTAGCCAGCATGAGAGTGTCTGTAAAACAAAAAAAGAAGACTGGCCAGCTGATGGTAATTTTAATGGTACTATGCATGGTTGTGTGCTAAATGTTGGGGGTTTACCTCAAAACCTCAAACCGTTCATTACCATCCATGTTCAGTGCAGCTGCACTACACATCATGTCGGCACAGTCACAGCACTTTGCAACGAATACGAATTGGTGCCAGCTGTTATTTCGCCTGCACTTCCTTAAACAGTCCTTTTTTCTTTTCTTTTTTACTTGCAGTTCGCAGTTTAATTTGTGTGTTTCCTGACTTGCAGCAATGTACGTATATCTACTTTGCACTCTGGTTTCCCTGTTCTCTGCCTCTACATGCGATACGGCACACGTGCACACCAAATGCATGCTGAGATTTTTTAGTTAACAGCGTTTCGAAACGGAAACCTTTAACACGTCAAGGCCCGCATGAGGAAACGTAACTACACAATACCAAAGCAACCTACTCTGAGTTGGAGCCCAAAGTGAGTTTTGTGCTGGAACGAGGCTATTCTAAAGGGACAGTGCAATGAAAAACAGGAAGCAGAAAGCTGTTCTTTACCTGATGCGGCACGAAGAGCAGTCAGGGAGCAGCACGCGGTGACACGGATGCTGAGCGGCTCAGGGCATCAGAAGGGTGCATGTCGGGAGGCCTGCCTCTCAGTGTGAGTGAATGGGGGACATGTCAAAACCGTGCATGTGGGTGCGCTTGTCAGTGTTTTCAGAGAGTGATGCGTTTCCTGGTATGCGGGCAAACTGTTTCCTGTTAAGGACGTCAGCTGGCTAAACAAATGATACCATTATCTTTTTTTTTGGTGTGTCCCTCATTTTACACTTCTCCTTTTCTAACGTCTCTCACTGAGTCATCACTCTAAAGCGAGGTTCCTCTCTTTATTCCCACATCTCTTTCCCTTTCTCAATTTCCTCGTTTCCCAGACTCTCACTTCTTGCCGACTATCTCCAGCTCACTTTCAGGCTTTCCTTTTACTCTGCAACTGGTTTTTTTCTACCCCTGTCTCTTTCCCCCGTCTTATTTCACATCCTCCGTCTCCTTTCGTTGTGCTGAGGGATCTGAACCCCCGCAGCTCAGGCCACGGCCCAGCAGGACACACATTCCCACATCTACTCTCTACCGCACATCGCACCGTCCCCATCGAACGGCGTTACTTTCCCGCTCACTTTATTTGCTCTTTATAAACAAGCCTTAGCTTAATTTCTGCACAGGCACTTGGCTCTTCAATAACTGCCCCCCCCCCCAGTTGTCCCCCTGCAGGACACCTCAGCAGGTAACTATGGGAACCGAACACACATCCTCTGCTTATGAGATGCCCTACGCAACCGCTGGGCCGTCCTGCTACGCCACTGCTGCACAGCATATATATATATATATATATATATATATATATATATATATATATATATATATATATATATATATATATACACACTACCGTTCAAAAGTTTGGGATCACATTGAAATGTCCATATTTTTGAAGGAAAAGCACTGTACTTTTCAATGAAGATAACTTTAAACTAGTCTTAACTTTAAAGAAATACACTCTATACATTGCTAATGTGGTAAATGACTATTCTAGCTGCAAATGTCTGGTTTTTGGTGCAATATCTACATAGGTGTATAGAGGCCCATTTCAAGCAACTATCACTCCAGTGTTCTAATGGTACAATGTGTTTGCTCATTGGCTCAGAAGGCTAATTGATGATTAGAAAACCCTTGTGCAATCATGTTCACACATCTGAAAACAGTTTAGCTCGTTACAGAAGCTACAAAACTGACCTTCCTTTGAGCAGATTGAGTTTCTGGAGCATCACATTTGTGGGGTCAATTAAACGCTCAAAATGGCCAGAAAAAGAGAACTTTCATCTGAAACTCGACAGTCTATTCTTGTTCTTAGAAATGAAGGCTATTCCATGCGAGAAATTGCTAAGAAATTGAAGATTTCCTACACCGGTGTGTACTACTCCCTTCAGAGGACAGCACAAACAGGCTCTAACCAGAGTAGAAAAAGAAGTGGGAGGCCGCGTTGCACAACTGAGCAAGACGATAAGTACATTAGAGTCTCTAGTTTGAGAAACAGACGCCTCACAGGTCCCCAACTGGCATCTTCATTAAATAGTACCCGCAAAACACCAGTGTCAACATCTACAGTGAAGAGGCGGCTGCGGGATTCTGGGCTTCAGGGCAGAGTGGCAAAGAAAAAGCCATATCTGAGACTGACCAATAAAAGAAAAAGATTAAGATGGGCAAAAGAACACAGACATTGGACAGAGGAAGACTGGAAAAAAGTGTTGTGGACGGATGAATCCAAGTTTGAGGTGTTTGGATCACAAAGAAGAACGTTTGTGAGACGCAGAACAAATGAAAAGATGCTGGAAGAATGCCTGACGCCATCTGTTAAGCATGGTGGAGGTAATGTGATGGTCTGGGGTTGCTTTGGTGCTGGTAAGGTGGGAGATTTGTACAAGGTAAAAGGGATTCTGAATAAGGAAGGCTATCACTCCATTTTGCAACGCCATGCCATACCCAGTGGACAGCGCTTGATTGGAGCCAATTTCATCCTACAACAGGACAATGACCCTAAACACACCTCCAAATTGTGCAAGAACTATTTAGAGCAGAAGCAGGCAGCTGGTATTCTATCGGTAATGGAGTGGCCAGCGCAGTCACCAGATCTGAACCCCATTGAGCTGTTGTGGGAGCAGCTTGACCGTATGGTACGCAAGAAGTGCCCATCCAACCAATCCAACTTGTGGGAGCTGCTTCTGGAAGCGTGGGGTGCAATTTCTCCAGATTACCTCAACAAATTAACAGCTAGAATGCCAAAGGTCTGCAATGCTGTAATTGCTGCAAATGGAGGATTCTTTGACGAAAGCAAAGTTTGAGGTAAAAAAAATCTTATTTCAAATACAAACCATTATTTCTAACCTTGTCAATGTCTTGACTCTATTTTCTATTCATTTCACAACATATGGTGGTGAATAAGTGTGACTTTTCATGGAAAACACAAAATTGTTTGGGTGATCCCAAACTTTTGAACGGTAGTGTATATATATATATATATATATATATATATATATATATATATATATATATATTGCTGTAGGTGAGAGTTTACACAAGCTGTCAGGAGTAATGGAGCAAATTCAATTAAACCAGAGCTCCAGCAAAACCACACAGGGTCCCAATAACTAGCTGTTAGTGCTCATTAGAGCAGTTCTCCATGCTGTGCAGGACATGTACACACACACACACACACACACACACACATCTGGGACCCCTCATTGACCACATTTATTGCGTAGCCCTGAAACCCTAACCTTAACCATCATAACTACATGCCTAACCTTAACCCTTACCCTAACCTTAACCTAACCCCAATTCTAAACCCACCCTTACCCTAACCTTAACCCTAAACCCAAGCCCTAACTCTAAACTACACCCTTTTCCTCATGGGGACCCATAACATGTCCCCACAAGGTAGGTGGTTTCAGGTTTTTCTGTCCTGATCCCCATCAGGATAGAAAAACCTGGTACACAAACGCACACATGTCACCATATACTTGTGGGGACCCCCTAACACACACACACACACACACACACCACATAAACCACAGATAACGCGAGGCCTTCTTGGGTATGGAGAGAAAGACAAAGAGAAGACAGACAGCACACAGGAAAGTAGAGCAAGGTGAGAGAAAGTTAGAAAGACTGAGAGAGGTAGAGGGAGGGAGTTAACAGTTACTACCGATGTCGTTTTAAATCACACACACACACACACACACACACACACACACACACACACACACACACACACACACACACACACACACACTCTAAAACACACGCACACACACACTCTAAAACACACGCATACACACAAATCCACCGTCTGACAG